>NW_027182904.1:585000-642500 GCF_041146395.1 Eulemur rufifrons | reverse complement strand
AGGGTTAGGGTTAGTTTTAGGGTTAGAGTTATATGCTATGGTTTGTGTTAGAGGTTAGGGTTAGGTTTACTGGGCACTGATAGGGTTACGTTTAGGGGTTAGCATTAGGGTTAGGGTTAAGGGATAGGATTAGGTTTAAGTGTTGGCCTTAGGGTTAGGGTTTAGTGTTAGGGTTATCATTAAGGATTAGGGTTAGGGTCAGGGTTAAATGCTTGGGTGCGTGTAATGGTTAGGGTCAGGGTTAAGGTTCACGGATAGGGTTAGTGTTAAGGGTTACGCGTAGGTTTAGGGTTCAGGGTTAGAGTTAGCATTAGGACTTAAGTTTAGGATTAGGTGGTAGGTTAGATTTAGGGTTAGATCTAGGCGTTAGGGTAAGGGCTAGGTTTAGGGTTAAGAGATAGGGTTAGGTTTAATGCTTAGGATTAGGGTTAGGGTTTGGGGTTAAAGTAAGTGTTAGGGGTTAGGTTTAAGGATCAAAGGTTAGGGTTATTTTTAGCTGTAGTGTTAGGGTTAGGGATAAGGGATCCCATTAGCATTAAGGGTCTTCCTTACTGTAGGGTTAAGGGTTAGGCTTAGAGTTAAAGGTTAAGGTTAGGGTCAGTGTTAAGATTTAGGGTGAGGGTTAACGGTTAGGGTAAAGGTTAAGCGTTAGGGTTAGGGATTAGTGATTAGGGTTTCTGGTTAGTGTTAGGGTTAGCGGTTAGGAGTTAGTGTTTTATGAAGGGGTATGGTTAGAATTAGGATTGGGGTTAGAGTTAGGGTGAGGTATAGGGGTTAGGTTTAGGGGTTAGTTTTAGGGTAAAAGGATAGGATTAGGGTTACGGATTGGGCTTAGGTTTAGGGTTAAAGTTTACTGCTAGGGTTAGGGATAGGGTTTAGGGTTAGCTTTAGGGGTTCTGGTTAGGGTTAGGTGTTAGGTTAGTGTCAGGGTTAGGTCTAGTCGTGAGGGTAAGGTTTAGGGTTAGCTTTAAGAGCTAGGGTTAGGTTTAATGGTTAGGATTAGGATTAGGGTTAAGGGTTAGGGTAAGGGTTAGGGGTTAGGGTGAAGTGTTAGGGTCAAGGGTTAGGGTTTTTGTTAGGCATAGCGTTGGGGTTAGAAGTAAGGGTTACTGTCAGTGTTAGGGTTGTAGGTAGGGTTACGGTTAGGGTTAGCGGTTTAGAATTAGGGTTAGGGATTAGGTGTCACAGTGATGACTAGGAGATAATGTTATTATTATGGGATAGGGGTTGTTCTCAGGAAATGGGTTATGCATTAACGTTAGGATAAGAGGTTAAAGTTAGGCGCACGGTGAGGTTTACGTGTTAAGGGGAGAAAGAGGAACAGGGTTGGGTGTTATGTTCAGGGTTAGGGTTATCTGTTAAAGGTATTGTTTATGCTTAGCGCACGGGCCCTGTCTGCATTAGGCGGGCGGGGGGAGTTTAGTGAGCTGGGATTGTACCCGGGAACCCACTCTATCATACTCTGGGTATGGGCCCGTGGGTTTCATGCAGGACACAGTGGTAGAGCCTCCTTTCACGCATGGCATGGGAGGATGGCAGGCTTTCTAAACTCTAAGAAAGCAAGAAGTCTGAGAATTAAATTTAGGGGTAGGATTCTGGTTAGGGTTAAGGATGAAATTTAGTGTTAGCGTGAGGGCTTAGGGTTAGGGATTAGGGTTAGGGTTAAAGGCTACTCTTAGGTTTAACGGCTACACTTTGGTTTAGGGTTGAGGTTTACGGTTAGGGTTAAGATGAGGGGTTAGGGTTTGGTACAGGGTTAGGGTTAAGTGTTAGGGTTAGGGTTGAAGATTAGGATTAGGGTTAGGATTAAAGGTTAGCGTGAGAGTTAACGCTTAGGGTTAAGGTTAAGAGTTAGGGTTTAGGGTTAGGGTTGGGGTTAGGGTTAGTTTTAGGGTTAGAGTTATGTGCTATGGTTTGTGTTAGAGGTTAAGGTTAGGTTTACTGGTCACGGTTAGGGTTACGTTTAGGGGTTTGCGTTAGGGTTAGGGTTAAAGGATAGGATTAGGGTTAAGTGTTGGCCTTAGGGTTAGGGTTTAGTGTTAGTGTTATCACTAAGGACTAGGGGTAGGGTCAGGGTTAAATGCTTGGGTGCGGGTAATGGTTAGAGTCAGCGTTAAGGTTCACGGATAGGGTTAGTGTTAAGGGTTACGGGTAGGTTTAGGGTTCAGGGTTAGAGTTAGCATTAGGGCTTAAGGTTAGGATTAGCCGGTAGGTTCGATTTAGGGTTAGATTTAGGCGTTAGGTTAAGGGCTAGCGTTATGGTTCAGAGATAGGGTTAGGTTTAATGCTTAGGATTAGGGTTATGGTTTGGGGTTAAAGTAAGTGTTAGGGGTTAGGTTTCAGGATCCAAGGTTAGGGTTATTTTTAGCTGTAGTGTTAGGGTTAGGGATAAGGGATCCCATTAGCATTAAGCGTCTTCCTTACTGTAGGGTTAAGGGTTAGGGTTAGAGTTAAAGGTTAAGGTTAGGGTCAGGGTTAAGATTTAGGGTGAGAGTTAACAGTTAGGGTAAAGGTTAAGTGTTAGGGTTAGGGATTAGTGATTAGGGTTTTTGGTTAGTGTTAGGTTAGCGGTTAGTGTTTTATGAAGGGGTATGGTTAGAATTTGGATTGGGGTTAGAGTTAGGGTGAGGTATAGGGGTTAGGTTTAGGGGTTAGTTTTAGGGTAAAAGGATAGGATTAGGGTTACTGGTTGGGCTTAGGTTTAGGGTTAAAGTTTACTGCTAGGGTTAGGGATAGGGTTCAGGGTTAGCTTTAGGGGGTCCTGTGAGGGTTAAGTGTTAGGTTAGTGTCAGGGTTAGGTCTAGTCGTGAGGGTAAGGTTTAGGGTTAGCTTTAAGAGCTAGGGTTAGGTTTAATGGTTAGGATTATGATTAGGGTTAAGGGTTAGGGTAAGTCTTAGGTGTTAGGGTGAAGGGTTAGGGTCAAGAGTTAGGGTTTTTGTTAGGCATAGCGTTGGGGTTAGAAGTAAGGGTTACTGTCAGTGTTAGGGTTCTAGGTAGGGTTACGGTTAGAGTTAGCGGTTTGGAATTAGGGTTAGGGATTAGGTGTCACAGTGATGACTAGGAGATAGGGTTAGAATTATGGGATAGGGGTTGTTCTCAGGAAATGCGTTATGCATTAACGTTAGGATAAGAGGTTAAAGTTAGGCGCACGGTGAAGTTTACGTGTTAAGGGGAGAAATAGGAACAGGGTTGGGTGTTATGTTCAGGGTTAGGGTTATCTGCTAAAGGTATTGTTTATGCTTAGCGCACGGGCCCTGTCGGCATTAGGCGGGCGGGGGGAGTTTAGGGGGCTGGGATTGTACCCGGGAACCCACTCTATCATACTCTGGGTATGGGCCCGTGGATTTCATGCAGGACACAGTGGTAGAGCCTCCTTTCACGCATGGCATGGGAGGATTGCAGGCTTTCTAAACTCTAAGAAAGCAAGAAGTCTGAGAATTAGATTTAGGGTTAGGATTCTGGTTAGGGTTAAGGATGAAGTTTAGTGTTAGGGTGAGGGCTTAGGGTTAGGGATTAGGGTTAGGGTAAAAGGTTACTCTTAGGTTTAACAGTTACACTTTGTTTTAGGGTTGAGGTTTACGGTTAGGGTTAAGATGAGGGGTTAGGGTTAGGTACAGGGTTAGGGTTAAGTGTTAGGTTTAGGGTTGAAGATTAGGATTAGGGTTAGGATTAAAGGTTAGCGTGAGAGTTAACGCTTAGGGTTAAGGTTAAGAGTTAGGGTATGGGTTAGGGTTCGGTTTAGGGTTAGTTTTAGGGTTAGAGTTATGTGCTATGGTTTGTGTTAGAGGTTAGGGTTAGGTTTACTGGTGACGGTTAGGGTTACGTTTAGGGGTTAGCATTAGGGTTAGGGTTAGGGTTAAGGGATAGGATTAGGGTTAAGGGTTGGGCTTAGGGTTAGGGTTTAGTGTTAGGGTTATCATTAAGGATTATTGTTAGGGTCAGGGTTAAATGCTTTGGTGCGGGAAATGGTTAAGGTCAGGGTTAAGGTTCACGGATAGGGATAGTGTTAAGGGTTACGGGTAGGTTTAGGGTTCTGGGTTAGAGTTAGCATTAGGGCTTAAGGTTAGGATTAGGCGGTAGGTTAGATTTAGGGTTAGATCTACGCGTTAGGGTAAGGGCTAGCGTTAGGGTTAAGAGATAGGTTTAGGTTTAATGCTTAGGATTAGGGTTAGGGTTTGGGGTTAAAGTAAGTTTTAGGGGTTAGGTTTAAGGATGAAAGGTTAGGGTTATTTTTAGCTGTAGTGTTAGGGTTAGGGATAAGGGATCCCATTAGCATTAAGGGTCTTCCTTACTGTAGGGTTAAGGGTTAGGCTTAGAGTTAAAGGTTAAGGTTAGGGTCAGTGTTAAGATTTAGGGTGAGGGTTAACGGTTAGGGTAAAGGTTAAGCATTAGGGTTAGGGATTAGTGATTAGGGTTTTGGTTATTGTTAGGGTTAGCTGTTAGGAGTTAGTGTTTTATGAAGGGGTATGGTTAGAATTAGGATTGGGGTTAGAGTTAGGGTGAGGTATAGGGGTTAGGTTTAGGGGTTAGTTTTAGGGTAAAAGGATAGGATTAGGGTTACGGGTTGGGCTTAGGTTTAGGGTTAAGGTTTACTGCTAGAGTTACGGATAGGTTTCAGGGTTAGCTTTAGGGGTTCTCGTTACGGTTAGGTGTTAGGTTAATGTCAGGGTTAGGACTAGTCGTGAGGGTAAGGTTTAGGGTTAGTTTTAAGAGCTAGGGTTAGGTTTAATGGTTAGGATTAGGATTAGGGTTAAGGGTTAGGGTAAGGCTTAGGGGTTAGGGTGAAGGGTTAGGGTCAAGGGTTAGGGTTTTTGTTAGGCATAGCGTTGGGGTTAGAAGTAAGGGTTACTGTCAGTGTTAGGGTTGTAGGTAGGATTACGATTAGGGTTAGCGGTTTAGAATTAGGGTTAGGGATTAGGTGTCACAGTGATGACTAGGAGATAGGGTTAGAATTATGGGATAGGGGTTGTTCTCAGGAAATGGGTTATGCATTAACGTTAGGATAAGAGGTTAAAGTTAGGCGCACGGTGAGGTTTACGTGTTAAGGGGAGAAATAGGAACAGGGTTGGGTGTTATGTTCAGGGTTAGGGTTATCTGTTAAAGGTATTGTTTATGCTTAGCGCACGGGCCCTGTCTGCATTAGGCGGGTGGGGGGAGTTTAGGGGGCTGGGATTGTACCCGGGAACCCACTCTATCATACTCTGGGTATGGGCCCGTGGGTTTCATGCAGGACACAGTGGTAGAGCCTCCTTTCACGCATGGCATGGGAGGATAGCAGGCTTTCTAAACTCTAAGAAAGCAAGAAGTCTGAGAATTAGATTTAGGGTTAGGATTATGGTTAGGGTTAAGGATGAAGTTTAGTGTTAGGGTGAGGGCTTAGGGTTAGGGATTAGGGTTAGGGTTAAAGGTTACTCTTAGGTTTAACGGTTACACTTTGGTTTAGGGATGAGGTTTACGGTTAGGGTTAAGATGAGGGGTTAGGGTTTGGTACAGGGTTAGGGTTAAGTGTTAGGTTTAGGGCTGAAGATTAGGATTCGGGTTAGGATTAAAGGTTAGCGTGAGAGTTAACGCTTAGGGTTAAGGTTAAGAGTTAGGGTTTAGGGTTAGGGTTAGGGTTAGGTTAGTTTTAAGGTTAGAGTTATGTGCTATGGTTTGTGTTAGACGTTAGGGTTAGGTTTACTGGTCACGGTTAGGGTTACGTTTAGGGGTTAGCTTTAGGGTTAGGGTTAGGGTTAAGGGATAGGATTAGGGTTAAGTGTTGGGCTTAGGGTTAGGGTTTAGTCTTAGGGTTAGCATTAAGGATTAGGGTTAGGGTCTGGGTTAAATGCTTGGGTGCGGGTAATGGTTAAGGTCAGGGTTAAGGTTCACGGATAGGGTTAGTGTTAAGGGTTACGGGTAGGTTTAGGGTTCAGGGTTAGAGTTAGCATTAGGGCTTAAGGTTGGGATTAGGCGGTAGGTTAGATTTAGGGTTAGATCTAGGCGTTAGGGTAAGGGCTAACGTTAGGGTTAAGAGATAGGGTTAGGTTTAATTCTTAGGAATAGTGTTAGGGTTTGGGGTTAAATTAAGTGTTAGGGGTTAGGTTTAAGGATCAAAGGTTAGGGTTATTTTTAGCTGTAGTGTTAGGTTTAGGGATAAGGGTTCCCATTAGCATTAAGGGTCATCCTTACTGTAGGGTTAAGGGTTAGGCTTAGAGTTAAAGTTTAAGGTTAGGGTCAGTGTTAAGATTTAGGGTGAGGGTTAACGGTTAGGGTAAAGGTTAAGCCTAGGGTTAGGGATTAGTGATTAGGGTTTTTGGTTAGTGTTAGGGTTAGCGGTTAGGAGTTAGTGTTTTATGAAGGGGTATGGTTAGAATTAGGATTGGGTTTAGAGTTAGGGTGAGGTATAGGTGTTAGGTTTAGGGGTTAGTTTTAGGGTAAAAGGATAGGATTACGGTTACGGGTTGGGCTTAGGTTTTGGGTTAAAGTTTACTGCTAGGGTTAGGGATAGGGTTCAGGGTTAGGTTTAGGGGTTCTGGTTAGGGTTAGGTGTTAGGTTAGTGTCAGGGTTAGGTCTAGTCGTGAGGGTAAGGTTTAGGGTTAGCTTTAAGAGCTAGGGTTAGGTTTAATGGTTAGGATTAGGATTAGGGTTAAGGGTTAGTGTAAGGCTTGGGGGTTAGGGTCAAGGGTTAGGGTCAAGGGTTGGAGTTTTTGTTAGGCATAGCGTTGGGGTTAGAAGTAAGGGTTACTGTCAGTGTTAGGGTTGTAGGTAGGGTTACGGTTAGCGTTAACGGTTTAGAATTAGGGTTAGGGATTAGGTGTCACAGTGATGACTAGGAGATAGGGTTAGAATTATGGGATAGGGGTTGTTCTCAGGAAATGGGTTATGCATTAACGTTAGGAAAAGAGGTTAAAGTTAGGCGCACGGTGAGGTTTACGTGTTAAGGGGAGAAATAGGAACAGGGTTGGGTGTTATGTTCAGGGTTAGGGTTATCTGTTAAAGGTATTGTTTATGGTTAGCGCACGGGCCCTGTCTGCATTAGGCGGGCGGGGAGAGTTTAGGGGGCTGGGATTGTACCCGGGAACCCACTCTATCATACTCTGGGTATGGGCCCTTGGGTTTCATGCAGGACACAGTGGTAGAGCCTCCTTTCACGCATGGCATGGGAGGATTGCAGGCTTTCTAAACTCTAAGAAAGCAACAAGTCTGAGAATTAGATTTAGGGTTAGGATTATGGTTAGGGTTAAGGATGAAGTTTAGTGTTAGGGTGAGGGCTTAGGGTTAGGGATTAGGGTTAGGGTTAAAGGTTACTCTTAGGTTTAACGGTTACACTTTGGTTTAGGGTTCAGGTTTACGGTTAAGCTTAAGATGAGGAGTTAGGGTTTGGTACAGGGTTAGGGTTAAGTGTTAGGTTTAGGGTTGAAGATTAGGATTAGGGTTAGGATTAAAGGTTAGCGTGAGAGTTAACGCTTAGGGTTAAGGTTAAGAGTTAGGGTTTAGGGTTAGGGTTAGGGTTAGTTTTAGGGTTAGAGTTATGTGCTATGGTTTGTGTTAGACGTTAGGTTTAGGTTTACTGGTCACGCTTAGGTTTACGTTTAGGGGTTAGTATTAGGGTTAGGGTTAGGGTTAAGGGATAGGATTAGGGTTAAGTGTTTGGCTTAGGGTGAGGGTTTGGTGTTAGGGTTAGCATTAAGGATTAGGGTTAGGGTAAGGGTTAAATGCTTGGGTGCGGGTAATGGTTACGGTCAAGGTTAAGGTTCACGGATAGGGTTAGTGTTAAGGGTTACGGGTAGGTTTAGGTTCAGGGTTAGAGTTAGCATTAGGGCTTAAGGTTAGGATTAGGCAGTAGGTTAGATTTAGGGTTAGATCTACGCGTTAGGGTAAGGGCTAGCGTTAGGGTTAAGAGGTAGGGTTCGGTTTAATGCTTAGGATTAGGGTTAGGGTTTGGGGTTAAAGTAAGTGTTAGGGGTTAGGTTTAAGGATCAAAGGTTAGGGTTATTTTTAGCTGTAGTGTTAGGGTTAGGGATAAGGGATCCCGTTAGCATTAAGGGTCTTCCTTACTGTAGGGTTAAGGGTTAGGCTTAGAGTTAAAGGTTAAGGTTAGGGTCAGTGTTAAGGTTTAGGGTGAGGGTGAACGGTTAGGGTAAATGTTAAGCGTTAGGGTTAAGGATTAGTGATTAGGGTTTTTGGTTAGTGTTAGGGTTAGCGGTTAGGAGTTAGTGTTTTATGAAGGGGTATGGTTAGAATTAGGATTCGGGTTAGAGTTAGGGTGAGGTATAGGGGTTAGGTTTAGGGGTTAGTTTTAGGGTAAAAGGATAGGATTAGGGTTACGGGTTGGGCTTAGGTTTAGGGTTAAAGTTTACTACTAGGGTTAGGGATAGGGTTCAGGGTTAGCTTTAGGGGTTCTGGTTAGGGTTAGGTGTTAGGTTAGTGTCAGCGTAAGGTCTAGTCGTGAGGGTAATGTTTAGGGTTAGCTTTAAGAGCTAGGGTTAGGTTTAATGGTTAGGATTAGGATTAGGGTTAAGGGTTAGGGTAAGGCTTAGGGGTTAGGGTGAAGGTTTAGGGTTTTTGTTAGGCATAGCGTTTGGGTTAGAAGTAAGGGTTACTGTCAGTGTCAGGGTTGTAGGTAGGGTTACGGTTAGGGTTAGCGGTTTAGAATTAGGGTTAGGGATTAGGTGTCACAGTGATGACTAGGAAATAGGGTTAGAATTATGGGATAGGGGTTGTGCTCAGGAAATGGGTTATGCATTAATGTTAGGATAAGAGGTTAAAGTAAGGCGCACGGTGAGGTTTACGTGTTAATGGAAGAAATAGGAACAGGGTTGGGTGTTATGTTCAGGGTTAGGGTTATCTGTTAAAGGTATTGTTTATGCTTAGCGCACAGGCCCTGTCTGCATTAGGCGGGTGGGGGGATTTTAGGGGGCTGGGATTGTACCCGGGAACCCACTCTGTCATACTCTGGGTATGGGACCGTGGGTTTCATGCAGGACACAGTGGTAGAGCCTCCTTTCACGCATGGCATGGGAGGATTGCAGGCTTTCTAAACTCTAAGAAAGCAAGAAGTCTGAGAATTAGATTTAGGGGTAGGATTATGGTTGGGATTGAGGATGAAGTTTAGTGTTAGGGTGAGGGCTTAGGGTTAGGGATTAGGGTTAGGGATAAAGGTTGGTTTACGGTTAGGGTTAAGATGAGGGGTTAGGGTTTGGTACAGGGTTAGGGTTAAGTGTTAGGTTTAGGGTTGAAGATTAGGATTAGGGTTAGGATTAAAGGTTAGTGTGAGAGTTAACGCTTAGGGTTAAGGTTAAGAGTTAGGGTTTAGGGTTAGGGTTAGGGTTAGGGTTAGTTTTAGTGTTAGAGTTATGTGCTATGGTTTGTGTTAGAGGTTAGGGTTAGGTTCACTGGTGACGGTTAGGGTTACGTTTAGGGGTTAGCATCAGTGTTCGGGTTAGCGTTAGGGTTCAGGGATAGGATTAGGGTTAAGTGTTTTGGTTAGGGTGGGGGTTTAGTGTTAGGGTTATCATTAAGGATTCTGGTTAGGGTAATGGTTAAAAGCTTGGGTGCGGGTAATGGTTAGGGTCAGGGTTAAGGTTCACGGATAAGGTTAGTGTTAAGGGTTACGGGTAGGTTTAGTGTTAGAGTTAGCATTAGGGCTTAAGGTTAGGATTAGGCGGTATGTTAGATTTAGGGTTAGATCTAGGTGTTAGGGTAAGGGCTAGCGTTAGGGTTAAGAGATAGGGTAAGGTTTAATGCTTAGGATTAGGGTTAGGGTTTGGGGTTAAAGTAAGTGTTAGGGGTTAGGTTTAAGGATCCAAGGTTAGGGTTATTTTTAGCTGTAGTGTTAGGGTTAGGGATAAGGGATCCCATTAGCATTAAGGGTCTTCCTTACTGTAGGGTTAAGGGTTAGGCTTAGAGTTAAAGGTGAAGGTTAGGGTCAGTGTTAAGTTTTAGGGTGAGGGTTAACGGTTAGGGTAAAGGTTAAGCGTTAGGGTTAGGGATTAGTGATTAGGGTTTTTGGTTAGTGTTAGGGTTAGCGGTTAGGAGTTAGTGTTTTATGAAGGGGTATGGTTAGAATTAGGATTGGGGTTAGAGTTAGGGTGAGGTATAGGGGTTAGGTTTAGGGGTTAGTTTTAGGGTAAAAGGATAGGATTAGGGTTACGGGTTGGGCTTAGGTTTAGGGTTAGAGTTTACTGCTAGGGTTAGGGATAGGGATCAGGGTTAGCTTTAGGAGTTCTGGTTAGGGTTAGGTGTTAGGTTAGTGTCAGGGTTAGGTCTAGTCGTGAGGGTAAGGTTTAGGGTTAGCTTTAAGAGCTAGGGTTAGGTTTAATGGTTAGGATTAGGATTAGGGTTAAGGGTTAGGGTAAGGCTTAGGGGTTAGGGTGAAGGGTTAGGGTCAAGGGTTAGGGTTTTTGTTAGACATAGCGTTGGGGTTAGAAGTAAGGGTTACTGTCAGTGTTAGGGTTGTAGGTAGGGTTACCGTTAGGGTTAGCGGTTTAGAATTAGGGTTAGCGATTAGGTGTCACAGTGATGACTAGGAGATAGGGTTAGAATTATGGGATAGGGGTTGTTCTCAGGAAATGGGTTATGCATTAACGTTAGGATAAGAGGTTAAAGTTAGGCGCACGGTGAGGTTTACGTGTTAAGGGGAGAAAGAGGAACAGGGTTGGGTGTTATGTTCAGGGTTAGGGTTATCTGTTAAAGGTATTGTTTATGCTTAGCGCACGGGCCCTGTCTGCATTAGGCGGGTGGGGGGAGTTTAGGGGGCTGGGATTGTACCCGGGAACCCACTCTATCATACTCTGGGTATGGGCCCGTGGGTTTCATGCAGGACACAGTGGTAGAGCCTCCTTTCACGCATGGCATGGGAGGATGGCAGGCTTTCTAAACTCTAAGAAAGGAAGAAGTCTGAGAATTAGATATAGGGTTAGGATTATGGTTAGGGTTAAGCATGAAGTTTAGTGTTAGGGTGAGGGCTTAGGGTTAGGGATTAGGGTTAGGGTTAAAGGTTATTCTTAGGTTTAACGGTTACACTTTGGTTTCGGGTTGAGGTTTACGGTTAGGGTTAAGATGAGGGGTTAGGGATAGGTACAGGGTTAGGGTTAAGTGTTAGGTTTAGGGTTGAAGATTAGGATTAGGGTTAGGATTAAAGGTTAGCTTGAGAGTTAACGCTCAGGGTTAAGGTTAAGAGTTAGGGTTTAGGGTTAGGGTTAGGGTTAGGGTTGGGGTTAGGGTAGGGGTAGGGTTACGGTTAGGGTAAGGGTAAGGTTAGGGTTAGGGTTAGGGCTTCGGGTTAGGGTTAGGGTTAGGGGTTATGGTTAGGGTTGGGATTAGGGGGTTAGGGTTAGGGTTAGGGTTAGGGGGTTAGGGTTAGGGTTAGGGTTGGGTTAGGGGTTACGGTTAGGGTTAGGGTTGGGTTAGGGGTTAGGGTTAGGGTTAGGGTTAGGGTAGGGTTAGGGTTAGGGTAGGGTTAGGGTTTAGGGGTTAGGGTTAGTGTTAGGGGTTAGGGTTAGGGTTTTAGGGTTATGGTTAGGGTTAAGGGTTAGGGGTTAGGGTTGGGTTAGGGTTAGGGTTAGGGTTAGGGTAGGGTTAGGGTAGGGTTAGGATTAGGGTTAGGGTTGGGTTAGGGTTAGGGTTAGGGGTTAGGGTTAGGGTTACGGGTTTAGGGTTAGGGTTAGGGGTTAGGGTTAGGGTTAGGGGTTAGGGTTAGGGTTGGGGTTGGGGTTAGGGTTAGGTTTTAGGCGTTGGCGTTAGGGTTAGTGTTAGGGGTTAGGGTTAGGGTTAGGGGTTAGGGTTAGGGTTAGGGTAGGGTTAGGGTAAGGGTTAGGGGTTAGGGTTAGGGTTAGGGTTATGTGTTAGGGTTTGTGTTAGAGGTTAGGGTTAGGTTTACTTTTCCTGTTTAGAGTTACGTTTAGGGGATAGCATTAGGGTTAGGGATTAGGTTTAGGGTAAGTGTTTAGAGTTAGTGTTGGGCTTTAGGCTCGGGGCTTAGGTTCAGGGTCAGAGGTTAGGATTGGTGGTAGGGCTTAGATTTAGCGGTCAGTTTAAGGGCACAGGACCTGGTTAATCTACGGTGAGAGGGGTGTGGTCGGAGTCACCACAAAAGCACAACATCATTCCCTGGGCCTTGGGACAAAACCTACATGCAGGACTCAGGCAGAGCCTCATCTCACACATGGCATGGCTGTATTGTAGGCTTGCTTCACTCTGGGAATGGAAGTAGTGTGAGAATTAGGGTTAGGTTTGGGGTTAGGGGTTTCGAGTTAGGGGTTAGGTTTCGAGTCAGGGTCAGGTGCTAGGGATTAGTGGTTAGGTTTAGAGTTAGTGTTAGGGGTTAGGTGTTAAGTCTGGGTTGGGGGCCAGGGTTAGGTTTAGGGTTGGGGTTAGCGTTAGGGTTAGGGGTTAGGGTTAAGGGATAGGGTTAGGGTTAAGGGTTAGGCTTAGGGTTAGGGTTCAGGGTTAGGGTTAAGGTTTAGGGTTAGAGTCAGGGTTAAGGGTTAGGGTGAGGCTTAACAGTTAGGGTTAGGGTTAGGGGGTTAGGAATAGGGTTAGGGTTAAGGGTTAGGTTTATGGTTCAGGTTTAAGGTTAGGATTAGGGGTTAGGGTTAGTGTTAACTGTAGGTCAGTGTTGGGGTTAGATCTCTAGGCATTAGCGTATAGGTTAGGGTTAGGGTTAAGTAGGGTTATGTTTAATGGTTAGGATTGGGATTAGCGTTAAGGGTTAGGGTTAAGCTTTAGGGGTTATGACTAAGGATCAATGGTTAGGGTTATTTTTAGGCGTAGGGTTAGGGTAAGGGTTTTAGGGTTACTGTTAGTGTTGTCGGTAGGGTTAAGGTTAGGGTTGGCGTTTCAGAATTAGGGATTAGGTGTTATGGTTACGGCTAGGAGTTAGGGTTAGAATTACGGTATAGGGCTTGTTCTCAGGGTGTCATGCATTATCGTTAAGATAAGGGGTTAAGTTAGGGTTAGGGTGAGGTTTACGTGTTAAGGTGAGCAGTAGGATCAGGGTTAGGTGTTATGTTCTGGGTTAGGGTTATGGGTGTGAGGTAGGGTTTATGCTTAGGGCACGGGCCCTGTATGCACTAGGAGGCGAAGTTAGGGGTCTGTGATGGTCGCTGGGAGCCCACTCTATCGTACGCAGTGTATGGGCCTCTGGGTTTCATGCAGGACACTGTGGCAGAGCGGGCTTTCATGCATGGCTTAGTAGGATTGTAGGCTTTCAAAACTCTGAGAAAGCAAGTCTGAGAATTAGATTTAGGGTTAGGATTACGGTACGGTTTAGGGATGAAGATTAGTGATAGGGTGAGGGCTTAGGGTTAGGGGTTAGGGTTAGGGTTAGGGTTGTTGGCAGGGTGAAGGTTAGGGTTGGCATTTTAGAATTAGGGATGAGGTGTTATGGTTATGGCTAGGGGTTAGGATTAGAATTATGGGATAGGGCTTCTTCTCAGGGTGTTATGCATTAAGGTTAAGATAAGGGGATAAGTTAGGGTTACGGGGAGGTTTATGTTTTAAGGTGAGCAATAGGATCAGGGTCAGGTGCTATGTTCAGGGTGAGGGTTATCTGTTAGGGGTAGTGTTTATACTTAGCGTACAGGCCCTGTCTGCACTGGGCGGGGAGCTGGGGTTAGGGGGATGGGATTGTCCCCGGGAACCCACTCTATCATACGCTAGGTATGGGCTCCTGGTTTCATGCAAGAGAGAGCTGCAGAGCCCCCTTTTACTCATGGCATGGGAGGATTTTAGGCTTTCTAAACTCTAAGAAAGCAAGAAGTCCGAGAATTAGATTTAGGGGTAGGATTATGATAATGTTTAGGGAATAGGGTTAGTGTTAAGGTGGGGTCTTAGGGTTAGGGGTTACGGTTAGAGGTTAGTGTTAGGTGTAACAGTTACAGTTAGGTTTATGGTTAAGTTTCAGGGTTAGGGTTAAGGTTTGGGTTTAGCGTTTGGCACAGGGTTAGGCTTCAGTGTTAGCTTTATGGTTAAAGATTAGGATTAGGGTTAGTGTGAGGGTTAATGGTAAGGGTCAAGATTAAGTGTTAGGGTTGGGGTTAGGGTTAGGTTTAGGGTTAGGGCTTAGGGTTAGGCTTAGGGTTAAGGGATAGGATTAGGGTTAAGTGTTGGGCTTATGGTTAGGGTTAAAGTTTTGTGTTAGGGTTAATGTTTAGTGTTATGGTCCAGTTTAAGTGTTAGGGTGAGGATTAACAGTTAGGATTAGGCTTAGGGGTTAGGGATATAGTGAAGGTTCAGTGTTAGGGTTAGGTTTAGGGTTCAGGGTTAGGGTTAGCTTTAGGGGTTATGGTTAGGGTTAGGTGTTAGGTTAGTGTCAGGGTTAGGTCTAGTCGTGAGGGTAAGGTTTAGGGTTAGCTTTAAGAGCTAGGGTTAGGTTTAATGGTTAGGATTAGGATTACGGTTAAAGCTTAGGGTAATGCTTAGGGGTTAGGGTGAAGGGTGAAGGGTTAGGGCTTTTGTTAGGCATAGCGTTGGGGTTAGAACTAAGGGTTCCTGTCAGTGTTAGGGTTGTAGGCAGCGTTACGGTTAGGCTTAGCGGTGGAGAATTAGGGTTAGGGATTAGGTGTTACAGTTATGACTAGGAGATAGGGTTAGAATTATGGGATAGGGGATGTTCTCAGGGAATGGGTTATGCATTAACGTTACGTTAAGAGGTTAAAGTTAGGCTCACGGTGAGGTTTACGTGTTAAGGGGAGAATTAGGAACAGGGTTAGGTGCCATGTTCAGGGTTAGTGTTATCTGTTAAAGGTATCATTTATGCTTAGCGCACGGGCCCTGTCGGCATTAGGCTGGGGGGAGGTTAGGGGGCTGGGATTGTCACCGGGAACCCACTGTATCGGGCTCTGGGTATGGGCCCGTGGGTTTCATGCAGGACACAGTGGTAGAGCCTCCTTTCACACATGGCATGGGAGGATTGCAGGCTTTCTAAACTCTAAGAAAGCAAGAAGTCTGAGAATTAGATTTAGGGTTAGGATTATGGTTAGGGTTCAGGATGAAGTGTAGTGTTATGGTGAGGGGATAGGGTTACAGATTAGGGTTACGGTTTAAGGTTACTGTTAGGTTTAACGGTTACAGTTCGTTTTGGGGTTGAGGTTTGCGGATAGGGTTAAGATGAGGGGTTAGGTTTTGGTACAGGTTTAGGGTTGTGTTAGGTTTAGGTTTGAAGATTAGGATTAGAGTTAGGATTAAAGGTTAGCATGAGAGTTAACGGTTAAGATTAAGGTTAAGGGTTAGGGTTAGGGTTTAGGTTTAGGGTTAAGGGTTAGGGTTAGTTTTAGGGTTAGAGTTATGTGTTAGGGTTTGTGTTAGGGGTTAGGGTTAGGTTTACTGTCCACGGTTAGGGTTACCTTTAGGGGTTAGCATTAGGGTTAGGGATTAGGTTTAGGGTAAGTGTTTAGAGTTAGTGTTGGGCTTTAGGCTCGGGGCTTAGGTTCAGGGTCAGGGGTTAGGGTTGGTGGTAGGGCTTAGATTTAGCGGTCAGTTTAAGGGCACAGGACCTGGTTAATCTACGGTGAGAGGGGTGTGGTCGGAGTCACCACAAAAGCACAACATCATTCCCTGGGCCTTGGGACAAAACCTACATGCAGGACTCAGGCAGAGCCTCATCTCACACATGGCATGGCTGTATTGTAGGCTTGCTTCACTCTGGGAATGGAAGTAGTGTGAGAATTAGGGTTAGGTTTGGGGTTAGGGGTTTCGAGTTAGGGGTTAGGTTTCGAGTCAGGGTCAGGTGCTAGGGATTAGTGGTTAGGTTTAGAGTTAGCGTTAGGGGTTAGGTGTTAAGTCTGGGTTGGGGGCCAAGGTTAGGTTTAGGGTTGGGGTTAGCGTTAGGGTTAGGGGTTAGGGTTAAGGGATAGGGTTAGGGTTAAGGGTTAGGCTTAGGGTTAGGGTTCAGGGTTAGGGTTAAGGTTTAGGGTTAGAGTCAGGGTTAAGGGTTAGGGTGAGGCTTAACAGTTAGGGTTAGGGTTAGGGGGTTAGGAATAGGGTTAGGGTTAAGGGTTAGGTTTATGGTTCAGGTTTAAGGTTAGGATTAGGGGTTAGGGTTAGTGTTAACTGTAGGTCAGTGTTGGGGTTAGATCTCTAGGCATTAGCGTATAGGTTAGGGTTAGGGTTAAGTAGGGTTATGTTTAATGGTTAGGATTGGGATTAGCGTTAAGGGTTAGGGTTAAGCTTTAGGGGTTATGACTAAGGATCAATGGTTAGGGTTATTTTTAGGCGTAGGGTTAGGGTAAGGGTTTTAGGGTTAGTGTTAGTGTTGTCGGTAGGTTTAAGGTTAGGGTTGGCGTTTCAGAATTAGGGATTAGGTGTTATGGTTATGGCTAGGAGTTAGGGTTAGAATTACGATATAGGGCTTGTTCTCAGGGTGTCATGCATTATCGTTAAGATAAGGGGTTAAGTTAGGGTTAGGGTGAGGTTTACGTGTTAAGGTGAGCAGTAGGATCAGGGTTAGGTGTTATGTTCTGGGTTAGGGTTATGGGTGTGGGGTAGGGTTTATGCTTAGGGCACGGGCCCTGTATGCACTAGGAGGCGAAGTTAGGGGTCTGTGATGGTCGCTGGGAACCCACTCTATCGTACGCAGTGTATGGGCCTCTGGGTTTCATGCAGGACACTGTGGCAGAGCGGGCTTTCATGCATGGCTTAGTAGGATTGTAGGCTTTCAAAACTCTGAGAAAGCAAGTCTGAGAATTAGATTTAGGGTTAGGATTACGGTACGGTTTAGGGATGAAGATTAGTGATAGGGTGAGGGCTTAGGGTTAGGGGTTAGGGTTAGGGTTAGGGTTGTTGGCAGGGTGAAGGTTAGGGTTGGCATTTTAGAATTAGGGATGAGGTGTTACGGTTATGGCTAGGGGTTAGGATTAGAATTATGGGATAGGGCTTCTTCTCAGGGTGTTATGCATTAAGGTTAAGATAAGGGGATAAGTTAGGGTTACGGGGAGGTTTATGTTTTAAGGTGAGCAATAGGATCAGGGTCAGGTGCTATGTTCAGGGTGAGGGTTATCTGTTAGGGGTAGTGTTTATACTTAGCGTACAGGCCCTGTCTGCACTGGGCGTGGGGCTGGGGTTAGGGGGATGGGATTGTCCCCGGGAACCCACTCTATCATACGCTAGGTATGGGCTCCTGGTTTCATGCAAGAGAGAGCTGCAGAGCCCCCTTTCACTCATGGCATGGGAGGATTTTAGGCTTTCTAAACTCTAAGAAAGCAAGAAGTCCGAGAATTAGATTTGGGGTAGGATTATGATAATGTTTAGGGTTAGGGTTAGTGTTAAGGTGGGGTCTTAGGGTTAGGGGTTAGGGTTAGAGGTTAGTGTTAGGTGTAACAGTTACAGTTAGGTTTATGGTTAAGTTTCAGGGTTAGGGTTAAGGTTTGGGTTTAGCGTTTGGCACAGGGTTAGGCTTCAGTGTTAGCTTTATGGTTAAAGATTAGGATTAGGGTTAGTGTGAGGGTTAATGGTAAGGGTCAAGATTAAGGGTTAGGGTTGGGGTTAGGGTTAGGTTTAGGGTTAGGGCTTAGGGTTAGGGGATAGGATTAGGGTTAAGTGTTGGGCTTATGGTTAGGGTTAAAGTTTAGTGTTAGAGTTAATGTTTAGTGTTATGGTCCAGTTTAAGTGTTTGGGTGAGGGTTAACAGTTAGGATTAGGCTTAGGGGTTAGGGATATAGTGAAGGTTCAGTGTTAGGGTTAGGTTTAGGGTTCAGGGTTAGGGTTAGCTTTAGGGGTTATGGTTAGGGTTAGGTGTTAGGTTAGTGTCAGGGTTAGGTCTAGTTGTGAGGGTAAGGTTTAGGGTTAGCTTTAAGAGCTAGGGTTAGGTTTAATGGTTAGGATTAGGATTAAGGTTAAAGCTTAGGGTAATGCTTAGGGGTTAGGGTGAAGGGTGAAGGGTTAGGGCTTTTGTTAGGCATAGCGTTGGGGTTAGAACTAAGGGTTCCTGTCAGTGTTAGGGTTGTAGGCAGCGTTACGGTTAGGCTTAGCGGTGGAGAATTAGGGTTAGGGATTAGGTGTTACAGTTATGACTAGGAGATAGGGTTAGAATTATGGGATAGGGGATGTTCTCAGGGAATGGGTTATGCATTAACGTTACGTTAAGAGGTTAAAGTTAGGCTCACGGTGAGGTTTACGTGTTAAGGGGAGAAATAGGAACAGGGTTAGGTGCCATGTTCAGGGTTAGGGTTATCTGTTAAAGGTATCATTTATGCTTAGCGCACGGGCCCTGTCGGCATTACGCTGGGGGGAGGTTAGGGGGCTGGGATTGTCACCGGGAACCCACTGTATCGGACTCTGGGTATGGGCCCGTGGGTTTCATGCAGGACATAGTGGTAGAGCCTCCTTTCACACATGGCATGGGAGAATTGCAGGCTTTCTAAACTCTAAGAAAGCAAGAAGTCTGAGAATTAGATTTAGGGTTAGGATTATGGTTAGGGTTCAGGATGAAGTGTAGTGTTATGGTGAGGGGATAGGGTTACAGATTAGGGTTACGGTTTAAGGTTACTGTTAGGTTTAACGGTTACAGTTCGTTTTGGGGTTGAGGTTTGCGGATAGGGTTAAGATGAGGGGTTAGGTTTTGGTACAGGGTTAGGGTTGTGTTAGGTTTAGGTTTGAAGATTAGGATTAGAGTTAGGATTAAAGGTTAGCATGAGAGGTAACGGTTAAGATTAAGGTTAAGGGTTAGGGTTAGGGTTTAGGTTTAGGGTTAAGGGTTAGGGTTAATTTTAGGGTTAGAGTTATGTGTTAGGGTTTGTGTTAGAGGTTAGGGTTAGGTTTACTGTTCACGGTTAGGGTTACGTTTAGGGGTTAGCATTAGGGTTAGGGATTAGGTTTAGGGTAAGTGTTTAGAGTTAGTGTTGGGCTTTAGGCTCGGGGCTTAGGTTCAGGGTCAGGGGTTAGGGTTGGTGGTAGAGCTTAGATTTAGCGGTCAGTTTAAGGGCACAGGACCTGGTTAATCTACGGTGAGAGGGGTGCGGTCGGAGTCACCACGAAAGCACAACATCATTCCCTGGGCCCTCGGACAAGACCTACATGCAGGACTCAGGCGGAGCCTCATCTCACACATGGCATTGCTGTATTGTAGGCTTGCTTCACTCGGGAATGGAAGTAGTGTGAGAATTAAGGTTAGGGTTGGGGTTAGGGGTTTCGAGTTAGGGGTTAGGTTTCGAGTCATGGTTAGGTGCTAGTGGTTAGGGGTAGAGTTAGTGTTACGGGTTCGGTGTTAATTCTGGGTTAGGGGGCCAGGGATAGGTTTAGGTTTGGGGTTAGTGTTATCGTTAGCGGTTAGGGTTAATGGATAGGGTTAGGGTTAAGGGTAGGCTTAGGGTTAGGGTTCAGGGTTAGGGTTAAGGTTTAGGGTTAGGGTCAGGGTTAAGGGTTAGGGTTAGGGTTAGGGTGTTATGGTTAAGGATTAGGTTTATTGTTCAGGTTTAAGGTTAGCATTATGGGTTTGTGTTACTTCTAACTGTAGGTCAGTGTTGGGGTTAGAACTCTAGGCATTAAGGTAAAGGTTAGAGTTAGGGTTAAGAGTTGGGGTTATGTTTAATGGTTAGGATTGGGATTAGGGTTAAGGGTTAGGGTTAAGGTTAGGGGTTATGACTAAGGATCAACGGTTAGGGTTATTTTTATGCGTAGGGTTAGGGTAAGGTGTTAGGGTTAGTGTTAGTGTTGTTGGTAGGGTTAAGGTTAGGGTTGGTGTTTCAGAATTAG
The DNA here is from genome assembly GCF_041146395.1 of Eulemur rufifrons. NCBI lineage: Eukaryota > Metazoa > Chordata > Mammalia > Primates > Lemuridae > Eulemur > Eulemur rufifrons. The sequence goes on along the minus strand of NW_027182904.1, from coordinate 622,827 downwards.
AGATTAGGTGTTATGGTTATGGCTAGGAGTTAGGGTTAGAATTACAGTATAGGGCTTGTTCTCAGGGTGTCATGCATTAACGTTACGATATGGTGTTAAAATTAGGGTTACGGTGAGGTTTATGTGTTAAGGTGAGCAGTAGGATCAGGGTTAGGTGTTATGTTCTGGGTTAGGGTTATGGGTGAGGGGTAGTGTTTATGCTTAGGGCATGGGCCCTGTATGCCCTAGGAATCGAAGTTAGGGGTCGGTTGTGGTCGCTGGGAACCCACTCTATCGTACGCTGTGTATGGGCCTCTGGGTCTCTTGCAGGACACTGCGGCAGAGCGGGCTTTCATGCATGGCTTAGTAGGATTGTAGGCTTTCAAAACTCTGAGAAAGCAAGAAGTCTGAGAATTAGATTTCGGGTTAGGATTACGGTACGGTTTAGGGATGAAGATTAGTGATAGGGTGAGGGCTTAGGGTTAGAGGTTAGGGTTAGGGTTAGGGTTGTTTGTAGGGTGAAGTTTAGGGTTGGCATTTTAGAATTAGGGATGAGGTCTTATGGTTATGGCTGGGGATTAGGATTAGAATTATGGGATGGGGCTTCTTCTCAGGGTGTTATGCATTAAGGTTAAGATAAGGGGATAAGTTAGGGTTACGGGGAGGTTTATGTTTTAAGGTGAGCAATAGGATCACGGTCAGGTGTTATATTCAGGGTGAGGGTTATCTGTTAGGGGTAGTGTTTATACTTAGCGTACAGGCCCTGTCTGCACTTGGCGGCGGGCTGGGGTTAGGGGGATGGGATTGTCCCCGGGAACCCACTCTATCGTACGCTGGATATGGGCTCCTGGGTTTCATGCAGGACACAGTGGTAGAGCCCCCTTTTACTCATGGCATGGGAGGATTTTAGGCTTTCTAAACTCTGAGAAAGCAAGAAGTCTGACAATTAGATTTAGGGGTAGGATTATGGTAATGTTTAGAGAGGAAGATTAGTGTTAGGGTGGGCTCTTAGGGTTAGGGGTTAGGGTTTAAGGTTTGTGTTATTTTTAACAGTTACAGTTACGTTTATGGTTAAGTTTCAGGGTTAGGGTTATGGTTTGGTTTTATCGTTTGCCACAGGGTTAGGCTTCAGTGTTAGCTTTATGGTTAAAGATTAGGATTAGGGTTAGGGTTAAGGGTTAGTGTGAGGGTTAATGGTAAGGTTCAAGATTAAGGGTTAGGGTTGGGCTTAGGGTTAGGACTAAGGCTTCGTGTAACATTTAGGTTTAGAGTTAAGTGTTATGGTTATGGCTAGAGGTTAGGGTTAGGTTTAGGGTTCATGGTTAGGGTTACATTTAGGGGTTCGGGTTACGGGTTAAGTTTAGGGCGAGTGTTTAGTGTTACTGTTGGGCGTTAGGATAAGGGCCGAGGTTTAGGGTTAGGATTTAGGTTTAGTGTTAGGGCTTAGATTTAGTGGTTAGTTTAAGGGCACATGCTCTGTTTAATCTATGGTGGGAAGGGTGCAGACTGGGTCGCCTCAACACCACACCATCGTACTTGGGCCTTGGGCCCAGACCTACATGCAGGACTCAGGCAGAGCCTCTTCTCACTCGTGGCATGGCTCTATTGTAGGCTTGGTCAACTCTGAGAACGAAGGAAGTGTGAGAATTAGGGTTATGGTTAGGGTTATGTGTTTGGGGTTAGAGGTTTGGGTTTGAGTGAAGTTTAGTGGTTAGGAATTAGAAGTTAGGATTAGTGTGTCAGGGGTTAGGTGTTAGGTTTTTGTAAGGGGCTAGCGTTAGATTTAGGTTTAGGGTTAATGTTCAGGTGGGTTAGGGGTCAGCGTTAGGGTTAGGCTTACAAGATAGGATTAAGGTAAAGGGTGAAGGCTTAAGATTAGCAGTAAGGGTTAAGGTTAGGGTTAAGGGTTAGGGTTTCGGTCCAAGTTAAGGGTGAGAGTGAGGGTTAACAGTTGCGATTAGGGTAATGGTTTAGGGATAGTAATAGGTTTAAGGGATAGGGTTAGGGTTAGGTTTAGGGTTCGGGGTTAGGGTTAGCATTAGCGGTTAGGGTTAGGGTTAGGGGTTAGGGTTACAGTTAGGGTTAGGTCTAGGCATTATGGTAATGGTTCGTGTTAGGGTTAAGAATTAGGGTTAGGTTTAATTGTTAGGATTATGATCAGGGTAATGGTTAGGGTTAGGGTTAGCGGTTAGAGTTAGGGTTAGTGTTAGGGTTGTTTGTAGGGTGAAGGTAATGTTTAGCAGTTTAGAATTAAGGTTAGGGATTAAGTGTTACGGTTATGCTAGGAGTTAGGCTTAGAATTAAGGGATAGGGTTTGTTCTTAGGGTAAGTGTTATGCAATAACATTAGGATAGGGGTTAAAGTTAGGGTTACAGTGAGGTTTACGTGTTAAGGTGAACAATAACATCAGGGTTAGGTGTTATGTTCAGGGTTAGGGTTATGGGTGAGGTGCAGGGTTTTTGCTTAGGGCATGGGCCCTGTCAGCACTAGCAGGGGGAGTTAGGGGGCTGTGATTGTCCCCGGGAACCCACTCTATTGTGCACAGAGTATGGGCTCCTGGGTTTCATGCAGGACACTGTGGCAGAGCCAGCTTTCACGCATGGCTTTGGAGAATTGTAGGCTTTTAAAACTCTGAGATAGCAAGAAGTCTGAGAATTAGATTTAGGGTTAGGATTATGGTTAGGGTTAGGGATGAAGATTAGTCAGGGAGAGGGCTTAGGGTTAGGGCTTAAGCTTCGAGTGAGGATTAGGGGTTAGGGAGTAGGTGTTGGGTTTAGTGATAGGGTTAGGGCTTAGGGGTTAGGGTTGGGTTAGGGGCTAGGGTTAGATTTAGAGTGGGGTTAGGGTTAGCGTTATGGGTTAGAGTTAGGGTTAAGGGATAGGATAAGGGTTAAGCGTTAAGGCTTAGGGTTAGCGTTAAGTGTTAGGTTTAGTTTTAAGGGTTAGGGTTACAGTTCGAGTTAAGGGTTAGTGTGGGGTTAACGGTTAGGGCTAGGGTTATGGGTTAAGGATAGAGTTAGGTTTAAGGCTTAGGATTAGGGTTCAGTGTTAGGGTTAGCATTAGGGATTAGGGTTAGGGTTAGGGGTTACGTTTACTCTTAGGGTTAGGTCTAGGCATTAGGGTACGTGTTAGTGTTAGGCTTAAGAGTTAGGGTTAGGTTTAATTGTTAGGATTAGGATCAGGGTTAAGGGTTAGGGTTAAGTGTCAAGTGTTACGGTTATTTTTAGGTGTACGGTTAGGGTTAGCGGTTAGGGTTAGGGTTAGTTTGTAGGGATAAGGTAATGTTTAGCAGTTTTGAATTAGCCTTAGGGATTAGGTGTTACAATTGTGGCTAGGAGTTAGGGTTAGAATTAAGGGATAGGGGTTGTTCTTAGGGTAAGTCTTATGCATTAACGTTAGGATAACAGGTTCAAGTTAGAGTTATGGTGAGGTTGATGTGTTAAGGTGAGCAATAGTATCAGGGTGAGCTGTGATGTTCAGGGTTAGGGTTATGGGTGAGGGGTAGTGTTTATGCTTATATCACGAGCCCTCTCTGCTCTAGGAGGGGGCTTAGAGGGCTGGGATAGATGCCGGAAGCCACTCTATCATACACTGGGTATGGGCCCCTTGGTTTCATGCCGGACACAGTGGCCAAGCCTCCTTCTACACATGGCATGGGAGGATTGTAGGCTTTGTAAACTCTGAGAAAGCAAGAAGTCTGAGAATTAAATTTAGGGCTAGGATTAGGGTTAGGGTTAGCAATATAGGTTACTGTTATGGTGAGGGCTTAGGGTTAGGGGTTTCAGTTAGGGTCAGGGTTAAAGGTTAGTGTTAGGTTTAAGAGTTACAGTTAGGTTTAGGGTTAAGCTTTAAGGTTTAAGCTTAGGGTTAAGATTAGGGGTTAGGTTTTGGTACAGGGTAAGGGTTAAGTGCTAGGTTTAGGCTTAAAGATTAGGATTAGGGTTAGGGTTAAGGTTTAGTGTGAGGGTTAACGGTTAGGGTTAAGGTTAAGTGTTAGGTTTATGGGTTAGGGTTAGGGTTAAGTGTTCATGTTAGGTTTAGGGTTAGAGTTAAGTGTTATGGTTAGGGTTAGGGGTTTGGGTTAGGTTTAGGGTTCATGGTTAAGGTTACATTTAGGGGTTAGGTTTAGGGTAAGCGTTTAGTGTTAGTGTTGGGCATTAGGGTCAGGGCTTAGGTAGGGTTAGGGGTTAGGGTCAGTGTTTGGGCTTTGATTTGGCGGTTAGTTTAAGGGTACAGGACCTGTGTAATCTATGGTGAGAAGGGTGCAGAATGTTTCCATGCGACACTACACCATCGGATCCTGGGCCTTTGGCCCAGACCTACTTGCAGGACTCATGCGGAAACTCTACTCACGCATTGCATGGTTGTATTTTAGGCTTGGTTAACTCTGAGAATGGAAGTAGTGTGAGAAATAGGGTTATGGTTAGGGTTAAGGGTTTGGTGTTAGGGGTTAGGGTTCAAGTGAGGTTTAGTGGTTAGGGACTAGGATTTAGGGTTAGTGTTAGGGTTAGGGGTTAGTTTTGCGTTAGGGGCTAGGGTTAGATTTATGGTTGGGGTTAGTGTTAGGGTTAGGATTAGGCATCAGGGTTAGTGTTAGGGTTAAAGGATAGGATTGGCGTTAAGTGTTTAGGCTTAGGGTTTGTGTTAAGTGTTAGGGTTGGGGTTTAGCCTTAGGGTTACGGTTTGAGTTAAGCTCTAGGGTGAGGGTTAAAGATTAGGCTTAGGATTATTGGTTAGGGATAGAGTTATGTTTAAGGGTTAGGGATAGGGTTAGGTTTAGGGTTCAGTGTTAGGGTTAGCATTGGGGGTTAGGGTTAGGGTTAGGGGTTAGGCGTAGTGATGTATTAAGGGCTATGGTTAGAATTAGGATCGGGGTTAGTGTTAGGTTTAGGGTTAGGGGTTAGGTTTAGGGTTAAGGGATAGGATTATGGTTAAGGGTTGGGCGTAGCTTTAGGGTTAAGATTTAGTGTTAGGGTCCAGTTTAAGGGTTAGGGTGAGGGTTAACGGTTAGGGTTAGGGTTGGGGTTAGGGTTTAGGGATATAGTTAGTATTAAGTGTTAGAGTTAGGGTTAGGGTTCAGGGTTAGGGTTAGCTTTAGGGGTTATGATTAGGGTTAGGTGTTAGTTTAGTGTTAGTGTTAGGTCTAGGCGTCAGGGTAAGGTTTAGGGTTAGGGTTAAGAGCTAAGGTTGGGTTTAGTGGTTAGGATTAGGGTTAGGGTTAGGAGTTAGGGTAAAGGGTCAAGGGTTAGCATTATTTTTAGCCATAGCTTTGGCGTTAGGAGTAAGGGTTAGGTTCAGTGTTAGGGTAACAGTAGGTTACCGTAACAGTAACTACGTAGGGTAACAGTTAGTGTTAGTGGTTTAGAATTAGGGTTAGGGATTAGTTGTCACAGTTATGACTAGGAGATAGGGTTAGAATTATGGGATAGGGGTTAATCTCAGGGTAAGTGTTATGCATTAACGTTAGGATAAGAGGTTAAAGTTCAGGTTACGGTGAGGTTTACATTCTAAGGTGAGCAATAGAATCAGGGTTAAATGTTATTTTCAGGGTTAGAGTTTTGGGTGAGGTGTAGAGTTTATGCTTAGGGCACGGGCCTTGTCTGCATTAGGCGGGGGAGGGGGGTTAGGGGGCTGGGATTGTCACCAGGAACCCACTCTATCGTACTCTGGTTATGGGCCCCAGCGGTTCATTCAGGACACAGTGGAAGAGCCTCCTTTCACGCATGGCATGGGAGGATTGTAGGCTTTCTAAACTCTAAGAAAGCAAGAAGACTGAGAATTAGATTTAGGGTTAGGGTTAGGGTTCGGGTTAAGGATCAAGGTTAGTATTAGGGTGAAGGCTTAGAGTTAGGGGTTACGGGTAGCGTTACAGGTTACTCTTAGTTTTAACCGTTACAGTTAGGTTCAGGCTTAAGGTTTATGGTTAGGTTTAAGGTTAGGGTTTAGGGTTTGGTACAGGATTAGGGTTAAATATTAGGTTTAGGGTTAAAGATTACGATTAAGGTTAGGTTTAAAGGTTAGTGTGAGGGTTAACAGTCAGGGTTAAAGTTAAGAGTTAGGGTTCGGGTTAGTGTTAGGATTAAGGGTTCATGTTAGGTTTAGGGTTAGAGTTAAGTGCTATGGTTAGCGCTCGAGGTTAGGGTTAGGTTTAGGGTTCACAGTTAGGGTTACGTTTAGAGGTTAGCATTAGGGTTAGGGATTAGCTTTAGGGTAAGAGTTTAGAGTTAGTGTTGGGCTTTAGGCTCAGGGCTTAGGTTTAGGGTCAGAGGTTAGGGTTGATGTTAGGGCTTAGATTTAGTGGTTAGTTTAAGGGCACAGGACCTGTTTATTCTACAGTGAGAGGGGTTAGGGTTAGGGTTAGGGTTGTCGTAGGGGTTAAGGTTAGATTTAACCTTGGGGTTAGTGTTAGGGTTAGGATTAGGGGGTTAGTGTTAGGGTTAGGGGTTAAAAACACCTACAGCCAGCCCTAACCCGATTTCTGACACTTCTTCCATTCTCAGAGTTAACCAAGCCTACAATACAGCCATGTCATGCGTGAGAAGAGGCTCCACCTGAGTCCTGTATGTAGGTCTTGGCCCAAGGCCCAGCGTACGGTGGTGTTGTGTCGCAGCGACCCTGTGCACCACTCTCACCATAGATTAAACAGGTCCTGTGCCCTTAAACTAACCGCTAAATCTCAGCCCTAACACTAATCCTAGCCCCTAACCCTAAAAGTTATCCTTAACCCTACTGTTAACACTCAAACTAACCCTTAACTCTAACCCTTGTCATGATCTTTAACCCTAACCCTAACACTTAACCCTAACCCTGTACCAAACCATAACCCCTAAGCTTAACCCTAACCCTAAACCTAAACCCTAAGTCTAACTGTAACTGTTAAACCTAACAGTAACTTTTAACCCTAAAACTAACCGTATCCCCTTACCCGAAGCCCTCACCCTAAGATTAAACTTCATCCCTAACCATAACGATAATCCTAACCTTAAATCTAATTCTCAGACTTCTTACTTTCTTAGAGATTTGAAAGCTTACAAACCTCCTTTACCATGCGTGAAATCAGGCTCTGCCAGAGTGTCCTACAAGAAACCCATGGGCCCATACCCTGCATACGATAGAGTGGGTTTCTGGTGACAATCGCATCCCCCTCAATCCCACTCCTAGGGCAGACAGGGCCCATACCCTAAGCAAAACCCTACCCCTCACTCATAATTCTAACCCTGATCCTATTGCTCACCTTAACACATAAACCTCACCGTAAACCTAACTTTAACCACTTATCCTAACATTAATGCATAACACTTATGCTAAGAACAACCCCTATCACTTAATTCTAACCCTAACTCCTAGCCATAACAGTAACCCCTAATCCCTAACCCTAATTCTAACCACTAAACATTACCTTAACCCTACAAACAACCCTAATACTAACCCTAACCTTAAACGCTAACCCTAACCTTATCCCTAAACATAACCTTAAAAGTTTACCCTAAACCCTAACCCTATCCCCTAACCCTAAGCCTAACCCTTAATTCTGATCCTAATCCTAACAATTAAACCTAACCCTAACCCTTAACCCTAACACCAACCCTTACCTTAATGCCAAGACCTAATCTTAGCAGTAAAGCTACCTCTAACCCTAACCCTAGACCTTAAACCTAACACTATCCCTAACTTATAACCCTAACCCTAACTGTTAACCCTCACCCTAACCCTTAACTCGGACCATAACCCTAACCCTTAACCCTAACCCTATCCCTTAATGCTAACCCTAAGCCTTAACCCTTAACCCTAATCCTATCCCTTAACCCTAACCCTAACCCCTAACCCTAACCCTAACCCTAACCCCAACCCTAAATCTATCTCTAGTCCCTAACCCAACCCTAACCGTTAACCCCTAATGCTAACATTAACCCTAACCCCTAATCCCTAACACCTAACCCTCACGCGAACACTAACCCCTAACCCCAAACACCTAACCCTAATCATAACCATAATTCTCACACTTCCTCCATTCTCAGAGTTAGCCAAGCCTACAATAAAACCATGCCATGCGTGAGAAGAGGCTCTGCCTGAGACCTGCATGTAGGTCTGGGCCCAAGGCCTAGGGTACGATGGTGTGGTGTGGCGATGACCCATTCTGCACACTTCTCACCATAGATTACACAGGTCCTGTGCCCTTAAAATAACCTCTAAATCTAAGCCCTAACGCTAACTCTAACACTAACCCTTAACCCTAAACTTAAGCCCTGACCCTAACGCCCAACACTAACATTAAACCCTTACCCTAATCCTTACCCATAACCCTAATGCCTAAACGTAACCCTAACGATGAACCCTAAACCTAACCCTAACCCCAAACCCTAACCATAACACTTAACTCTAACCCTAAACCTAACACGAACACTTAAACCTAAACTTAACCACTAACCCTAACACTTAACCTTAACCCTAACCGTTAACTCTCACACTAACCCTTAAACCTAACCCTAATCGTAATCTTTAACCCTAAACCTAACAGTTAACCCTTACCCTGTACCAAAACCTAACCCCTAACCTTAACCTTAACCCTAACACTTGACCCTAAAGCTAACTGTAACCATTAAACCTAACACTAACCTTTAACCCTGACCGTAACTCTAACCCCTAACCCTAAGCCCTCACCCTAATGCTAAACTTTATCCTTAACACTAACCATAATCCTATCCCTAAATCTAATTCTCAGACTTCTTGCTTTCTCAGAGTTTAGAAAGCCTACAATCCTCCCATGCCATGCGTGAAAAGAGGCTCTGCCACTGTGTCCTGCATGAAACCCAGGGACCCATACCCAGTGTACGATAGAGAAAGTTCTCGGCCACAATCCTAGACCCCTAATCCTCCCGCCTAGTGCAGACAGGGCCCGTGCCCTAAGCATAAAAAGTACGCCTAACATATAACCCTAACCTTGAACGTAACACCTAACCCTGATCCTACTGCTCACCTTATCATGTAGACCACACTGTAACCCTAACTTTAACCGCATCTCCTAAAGTTAATGCATAACACTTACACTGAGAACAACGCCTATCCCATAATTCTAACCCTAAATCTTAGCCATAACCATAAAACCTAATCCCTAACCCTAATTCTAAACTGCTAACCCTAACCTTAACACTACCAACAACCCTAACACTAACCCTAACCCTAACCCTCACCCCTAATCCTACCCTATGCCTAAAAGTAACCCTAACTCCTAACCCTTATCCCTAACCAAAAGCCCTGTCCCTAACCATAAGACTTAAGTCTCACCCTTATACCCTAACCCTAATATGAATCCTTAAGCCTAACCCCCAATCCTAACAATTAACCTTAACCCTAACTGTTAACGCTCACCCTAACCCTTAAATCAGACCAAAACCCTAACATTTAACCCTAACCCTAATCCCTAATGCTAACCCTAAGCCTTAACCCTTTACCCTAATCCTATCCCTTAAGCCTAACCCTAACCCTAATTCCTAACCCTAACCATAATCCCTAACCCTAACCCTAACACTAACCCTAACTCTGAATCTAACCCTAGCCCCTAAACCAACACTAACCCCTAACCCCTAACCCTAACACTAACACTAACTCCTAATTTCTAACCCCTGAACCACACTCGAACCCTAACCCCTAACCCCAAACAATTAACCATAACCATAACCCTAATTCTCACACTTCCTCCATTTTCAGAGTTCACCAAGCCTACAATAGAGCCATGCCATGAGTGAGAAGAGGCTCCGCCTGAGTCCTGCATGTAGGTCTGGGCCCAAGGCCCAGGTACGATGGTGTGGTGTCAAGGGGACCAATTCTGCACCCTTCTCACCATAGATTAAACAGGTCCTGTGCCCTTAAACTAACCGCTAAATCTAAGCCCCAACACTAAACCTAAACGCTAACCCTAAACCTAAGCCCTTATCCTAATGCCCAACACTAACACCAAACACTCACCCTAAACCTAACCCGTAACCCTAACCCCTAAACGTAACCCTAACCATGCACCCTATATCTAACCCTAACCCCTAACCCTAACCATAACACTTAACTCTAACCCTAAACTAACATAAACCCTTAACACTAAACCTAATCCCTAACCCTCATGCTTAACCCTAACCGTTAATCCTCACACTTACCTTTAAACCTAACCCTAATTGTAATCTTTAACTCTAAACTTAACACTTAAACCTTAACCTGTACCAAAACCTATCCCCTAAACTGAACCCTAACACTAAACCTTAACGCTAAACCTAACTGTAACTGTTAAACCTAACACTGACCTTTAACTCTGACCCTAAACCTAACCCCTAACCCTAAGGCATCACCTTAACACTAAACTTCATCCCTAATTCTAACCATAATCCTAACCCTAAATCTAATTCTCAGACTTTTTCTTTCTCAGAGTTTAGAAAGCCTATAATCCTCCCATGCCATGTGTGAAAGGAGGCCCTGCCACTGTGTCCAGGGGCCAATACCCAGCATACGATAGAGTGATTTCCCGGTGAATATGCTAGCCCCCTAACCTCTCCGCCTAGTGCAGACAAGGCACGTGCCCTAAGCATAAACACAACCCCTAACCAATAACCCTAACCATAACTGTTAACTCTCACCCTAACATTTAACCCTGACACTAACCCTAACCCGTAAACCTATCCCTAAACCTTTACCCAAAGCCTAAGCCTTAACTCTAACACTATCATTTAACCCTAGCCCTAACCCCTAAATGTTACACTAACCATGAACCCTAAGCCTAACCGTAACCCCTAACACTAACCATAACACTTAACTGTAACCCTAAACCTAACAAGACCCCTTAACCCTAACACTAACCCCTAACCCTAGCCCTTAAACTTAACCCTAAACTTTTACCCTCACACTAACCTTTAACACTAACCATAATGCTAATCTTTAACCCTAAACCTAACACTTAACTCTTACCCTGTACGAAACCCTAACCCCTGACCTTAACCCTGACAATAAACCTTAACCCTAAACCTAACTTTAACCGTTAAAACTAACACTAACCTTAACCCTAACTCTATCCCTAACCCTTAACCCTAAGCCCTCACCCTAACACTAATCGTCATCCCTAATCCTAACCATAATCCTATCCCTAAATCTTAATCTCAGACGTCTTCCTCTCTCAGAGTTTAAAAAGCCCTCACCCTAAAATTTAACCCTAAACCTAACTGTAACTGTTTAAACTAACACTAATCTTTAACCATAACCCTAACCCTTAACCTGAACCCTAAGCCAAACTCTTAACCCTAATCCTATCCCTTAACCCTAACTCTAATCCCTAACTCGAACGCTAACACTAACCCCAACCCTAAACCTAACCCTAGCCCCTAACCCAACCCTCACCCCAACCCCTAACCCTAACACTAACCCTAACCCCTAATGCCTAACCCCTAACCCTCATTTGAACACTCTCTCCTAAACCCAAATCCCTAACCCTAACCATAACCCTAATTCTCACACTTCTTCCATTCTAAGAGTTAACCAAGCCTACAATACAACCATGCCATGCATGAGAACAGGCTCCCCCTGATTCCTGCATGTACGTCTGAGCCCAAGGCCCAGGGTACAATGCTGTGGTGTCTCAGCGACCAATTCCACACCCTTCTCACCATAGATTAAACAGGTCCTCTGACCTTAAACTAATCGCTAAATCTAAGTCCTAACACTAACCCCTACCCTAAACAGAAACCCTGACCCAAACTCCCTTCACTAACACTATACCCTTACACCAAACCTAACCCCTAAACCTAACCCCTAAACATAACCTTAACCATGAACCCTAAACCTGAACCTAAACCCTAACACTTAAGCGTAACCCTAAACCTAACACGAACCCCTAATCCTAACCCTAAACCCTAACCCTAACCCTTCACCTTAACCCTAACCGTTAACCCTCAGCTAACCCTTAAACCTAACACTAATCCTAATCTTTACCTCTAAGCCGAACACTTAACCCTAACCGTGTACCAAACCCTAATCCCTAACACTAAGCCCTCTCCCTAACACTAAACTTCATCCCTAACCCTAACCGTAATCCTAACCCTAAATCTAATTCTCAGACTTCTTGCTTTCTCAGAGTTTAGAAAGCCTACAATCCTCCCATGCCATGCATGAAAGGAGGCTCTGCCACTGTGCCCTGCATGAAACCCAGAGGCCCATACCCAGCATACGATAGAGTGGGTTCCTGGTGACAATCCCAGCCTCCGAGCCCTCCCACCTAGTGAAGACAGGGCCTGTGCCCTAAGCATAAACACTGCCCCTAACCCATAACCATAACCCTGATCATAACATCTGACCCTGATCCTATTGCTCACCTTAACATGTAAAACTCACCATAACCCTAACCCTAACCCCTTATCCTAACGTTAATGAATAATACTTACCCTGAGGACAACACCTATCCCATAATTCTAACCCTAACTCTTATTCATAACTGTAAAACCTAATACCTAATTGTAAGCTGCTAACCCTAAATTTAACCCTACCAACAGCCCTAACACTAACCCTAACCCTAACCCTTGATCCTTAAGCCTAAACCCTAACCCTAACCCTAACCCTAAGTATAAACTCTACCCCTCACCCATAACCCTAACCCTGAACATAAAACCTAACCCTGATCCTATTGCTCACCTTAACACGTAAAGCTCACCGTAACACTAACTTTAACCGCTTACCCTAACTTTAAGCATAAAACTGACCCTGAGACCAACCCCTATGCCATAATTCTAACCCTAACTCCTTACCATAACCATAACACCTAATCCCTAACCCTAATTCTAAACTGCTAAACCTAACCTTAAGCCTACAAAAAACCTTAACGGTAACACTAACCCTAACACCTAATCCTAACCCTGTGCCTGAAAATAAACCTAACCCTTAACCTTTAACCCTAATGCTAACCCATAACCCTAACCATAACACTTTACTCTAACCCTAAATCTAACACGAACGCTTAACACTAGCCCTAAACCCTAACCCTAACCCTTAAACACAAACCTAACCGTTAACACTCACACTAACCGTCAACCCTAATCCGAATTCTAATCTTTAACCCTAAACCTAACACTTAACCCTAACCCTGTACCAAACCCTAACCCCTAACCATAACCCTCACCCTAAAACGTAACCCTAAACCTAACTGTAACCGTTAAACCTAACTCTAACATTTAACCTTTACTCTACCCATAATCCCTAGCCCTAATCCCTCACCCTAGCACTAACCTCATTCCTAACCCTAACTATAATCCTAACCCTAAATCTAATTATCAGACTTCTTGCTTTCTCAGCGTTAGAAAGCCTACAATCCTCCCATGCCATGAATAAAAGGAGGCTCTACCACTGTGTCCTGCCGGAAACCCCAGTGCCCATACTCAGCATACACTAGAGTGGGTTCCCGACGACAATCGCAACCCCAAACCCCTCCCCCCCTGCCTAGTGCAGACAGGGCCCGAGTCGTAAGCATAAACCCTACCCCTCACCCCTAACCATAACCCTGAACATAACACCTGACCCTGATCCCATTGCTCACCTTAAAATGTAAATCTCACCATAACCCTAAATTTAACCCCTTATCATAACGTTAATGCATAACACTTACCCTGAGAACAACTCCTATCTCTGAATTCTAACCCTAACTCCAAGCCATAACCATAACACCTAATCCCTAATGCGAATTCTAAACTGCTAACCCTAACCTTAAACCTACCATCAAACCAAACATTACCCTAGCCCCTAACTTTAAAACTATGCCTAAAAATAACCCTAACACTTCACCCTTAATCCTAACCCCTAACTCTAACCCTAACCCTAACCCTACCCCTAAGACCCTAACCATAACCCTAACTGTTAACCCTCACCCTAACATGTAACCCTGAACTTAACCCTAAACCTTAACACTAACCCTTAACCCTAACCCTAAGCCAAACCCTTAACCATAATCCTATCCTTTAACCCTAAACGCTAACCCTAATATTAACCCCAACCCTAAACCTAACCCTAGCACCCTAACCCAAACCCAACAACTAACCCCTATCCCTAACACTAACCCTAACTCCTAATCCCTAGGACCTAACCCTGACTCGAACCATAATCCCAAACTCCAAACCCCTAACCCAAACCCTAACCCTGATTCTCACACTACTTCCATTCTCAGAGTGAAGCAAGCCTACAATACAGCTATACTATGCGTGAGATGAGGCTCCACCTGAGTCCTGCATGTAGGTCCTTTCCCAAGGATCAGGGAACGATTTTGTGCTTTCGTGGAGACTCCGACAGCACCCTTCTCACCATAAATAAAACAGGTCCTGTGCCCTTAAACTAAAAGCTAAATCTCAGCCCTAACACTAACACTAACCCGTAACCGTAAACATAAGCTCCGACCGTAACGCTGAACACGAACTCTAAAACCTTACCCTAAACCTAATCCCTAACCCTAACACTAACCCATAAACATAACACTAACCATGAACCCTAAACCTAACCCTAACCATAACACTTAACGCTAACCCTAAAGCCTACACGAAGACTTATTCCTAACACTAACAAAAACCCTAGCCCTTAGTCTTGATCCTTATCATTAACCCTCACACTAGCCCTTAACCCTAACCCTAATCCTAATCTTTAACCCTAAAGCTAAAACTTAAGCCTAACACTGTACCAAACGCTAAACCTTAACCTTAACCCTAACCCTAAAACATAACCATAAACCTGACTGTAACGGTTAAACCTAACACTAACCTTTAACCCTAACCACTGACCTTCAGAACGCACCCTAACACTAACCTTCATCCCTAAACATTACCATAAACCTACCCCTAAATCTAATTCTCAGACTTCTTGCTTTCTCAGAGTTTAGAAAGCCTACAATTCTCCCATGTCATGAGTAAAAGGAGGCTCTGCCACTGTGTCCTGCAAGAAACCCGGGGGCCCATAACTAGTGCATGATAGAGCGGGTTCCCAGTGGCAATCCTAGTCCCTAACCCCACCCCCCTCCTGGTGAAGACAGGGCCCGTGCGCTAAGCAAAAACACTATCCCTAACAGATAACCCTAACTCCAAACATAAAACCTAACCCTGATCCTGTTGCTCACCTTAAAACATAAACCTAACCATAACACTAATTTATCCCCTTATGTTAACGTTAATGCATAGCACCCAAAGAAGAAGCCCTATCCCATAATTCTAAACCTAACCCCTAGCCATAACCATAACACCTCATCCATATTCTAAAGTGCCAACCCTAAACTTCAACCTACCATCAACCCTAACCCTAACCCTAACCCTTAACCCTAAGCCCTCACCCTAACACTAATCTTCATCCCTAAACCGTGCCGTAATCCTAACCCGAAATCTAATTCTCAGACTTCTTGCTTTCTCAGAGTTTTGAAAGCCTACAATCCTACTAAGCCATGCATGAAAGCCCGCTCTGCGACAGTGTCCTGCAGGAAACCAGAGGCCCATACACTGCATACGATAGAGTAGGTTACCAGCGACCATCACAGACCCCTATCTTTGCCTCCTAGTGCATACAGGGCCCGTGCCCAGAGCATAAACCCTACCCCTCACCCATAAGACTAACCCAGAACATAACACCTAACCCTGATCATACTGCTCACCTTAAGAGGTAAAGCTCACCATAATCCTAACTTTAACACCTTATCTTAACGTTAATGCATGACACCCTGAGAAAAAGCAATATACTGTAATTCTAATGCTAACTCCTAGCCATAACCATAACACCTGATGCCGAATTCTGAAACGCCAACCCTAACCTTAACCCTACCAACAACACTAACACTAACCCTAACACCTTACCCTAACCCTACGCATAAAAATAACCCTAACCGTTGATCCTTAGTCATAACCCCTAACCTTAACCCTAACACTTAACCCTAATCCCAAGCCTAACCATTAAACATAACCCTAACACTTAACCTTAAACCTAACCTTTACCTTAATGCCTAGAGATCTAACCGTAACACTGACTTACAGTTAACACTAACCCTAACCCCCTAATGTTAACCTTAAACCTGAACCATAAACCTAACCCTTAACCCTAATCCTATTCCTAACCCCCTAACCCTATCCCTAACTGTTAACCCTCACCCTAACCCTTAACCGTGACCCTAACCCTAAACCTGAACCCTTACCCTAAGCCTAACCCTTAACCCTAACCCTATCCCTTAACCCTAACGCCTAACCCTAACGCTAACTCCAAACCTAAACCTTACCCTGGCCCCCTAAACCAGAGTTAACACCTAACCCGTAACACTAACTCTAACCCTAACCACTAATCCCTAGCACCTAACCCTGACTCCAAGCCTAACCCCTAACTCGAAACCCCTAACCCCAACCCTAACCCTAATTCTCACACTACTTCCATTCCCGAGTGAAGCAAGCCTACAATACAGCCATGCCATGTGTGAGATGAGGCTCCGCCTGAGTCCTGCATGTAGATCTTGTCCCAGGGCCCAGGGAATGATGTTGTGCTTTCGTGATGACTCCGACCGCACCCCTCTCACCGTAGATTAACCAGGTCCTGTGCCCTTAAACTGACCGATAAATCTAAGCCCTACCACCAACCCTAACCCCTGACCCTGAACCTAAGCCCCGAGCCTAAAGCCCAACACTAACTCTAAACCCTTACCCTAAACCTAATCCTTAACCCTAATGCTAACCCCTAAACGTAACCCTAACCGTGGACAGTAAACCTAACCCTAACCTCTAACACAAACCCTAACACATAACTCGAACCCTAAAGCTAACCCTAACCCTTAACCCTAAACCTAAACCCTAACCCTAACACTTAACCTTAACCCTAACCGTGAACTCTCATGCTAACCTTTAATCCTAACCCTAATCCTAATCTTCAACCGTAAACCTAACACTTAACCCTAACCCTGTACCTAACCCTAACCCTATACCAAACCCTAACCCCTCATCTTAACCCTAACCGTAAACCTCAACCCTAAACCGAACTGTAACCGTTAAACCTAAGAGTAACCTTTAACCCTAACCCTAATCCCTAACCCTAAGCCCTCACCCTAACACTAAACTTCATCCTTAACCCTAACCATAATCCTAACCCTAAATCTAATTCTCAGACTTCTTGCTTTCTTAGAGTTTAGAAAGCCTGCAATCCTCCCATGCCATGCGTGAAAGGAGGCTCTACCACTGTGTCCTGCATCAAACCCACGGGCCCATACCCAGAGTACGATACAGTGGGATCCTGGTGACAATCCCAGTCCCCTAACCTCCCCCCACCCCCGCCTAAGGCAGACAGGGCCCGTGCGCTAAGCATAAACAATACCTGTAACAGATATCCCTCACCGTGAACATAACACCTAACCCTGTTCCTATTTCTCCCCTTAACACGTAAACCTCACCGTGAGCCTAACTTTAACCTCTTATCCTAACGTTAGTGCATAAACCATTCCCTGAGAACAACCCCTATCCCATAATTCTAACCCTATCTCCTAGTCGTCACTGTAACACCTAATCCCTAACCCTAATTCTAAACCGCTAACTCTAACCGTAACCCTGCCTACAACCCTAACACTGACAGTAACCCTTACTTCTAACCCCAACGCTATGCCTAACAAAAACCCTTAACCCTTCACCCTAACCCCTAAGCCTTACCCTAACCCTTAACCCTAATCCTAATCCTATCCATTCAACCTAACCCTAGCTCTTAAAGCTAACCCTAAACCTTACCCTCACGACTAGACCTAACCCTGACACTAACCTAACACCTAACCCTAACCATAACCCCTACAGCTAACCTTAACCCTGAACCCTAAACCTAACCCTAACACTGAACCCTCACTATATCCCCAACCTCTAAGCCTAATCCTAACCGTTAACCCTCACCCTAACACTTAAACTGGACCATAACACTAAACATTAACCCTAACACTAAACTTTAACCCTAAACCTGAGCCCAACCCTTAACGCTAATCCTATCCTTTTACCCTAAACCTAACTCCTAAACCAAACCCTAACACTAACCCCAATCCTAATTCTAACCATACCCCTTCATAAAACACTAACTCCTAACCCTAACACTTACCAAAAACCCTAATCGCTAATCCCTAACACTAACGCTTAACCTTTACCGTAACCGTTAACCCTCACCCTAACCCTTAACGCTGACCCTAACCTTAACCTTTAATCTAAGCCTGACCCTTAACCCTAACAGTAAGGAAAACCCTCACGCCAACCTTATCCCTTATCCCTAACCCTAACACTACAGCTAAAAATAACCCTAAGCTTTGATCCTTAAACCTAACCCCTAACACTTACTTTAACCCCAAACCCTAACCCTAATCCTAAGCATTAAACCTAACCCTATCTCTTAACCCTTACTCTAACGCCTAGATCTAACCCTAAAATCTAACCTACCACCTAATCCTAACCTTAAGCCCTAATGCTAACTCTAACCCTGAACCCTAAACCTACCCGTAAACCCTTAACACTAACCCTATCCATAAACCTTAACCCTGACCCTAACCATTACCCGCACCCAAGCATTTAACCCTGACCCTAACCCTAATCCTTAACGATAAACTTAACACTAAACCCCAACCCTAAGCCCAACACTTAACCCTAAACCTGACCCTTGACCCCTAACCCTAAACCTAAGCCTAACCCCAACCTGAACCCTTAATCTTGACCCTTACCCTTAACCCTCACACTAACCCTACTCCTAATCTTTAACCATGAAGCTAACACTGAAGCCTACCCCTGTGCCAAACGCTAAACCCAAACCTTAACCCGAACCCTGAGACTTAACCGTAAACCTAACTGTAACTGTTAAACCTAACACTAACCTTTAACCCCAACCCCTAACCCAAGACCCCACCCTGACACTAATCTTCATCCCTAAACATTACCAGAATCCTACCCCTAAATCTAATTCTCAGAGTTCTTGCTTTCTCAGAGTTTAGAAAGCCTACAATCCTCCCATGCCATGAGTAAAAGGGGGCTCTGCCACTGTGTCCTGCATGAAACCCAGGAGCCCATACCCAGCGTACGATAGAGTGTGTTCCCGGGGACAATCCCATCCCCCTAACCCCAGCCCCCCGCCCAGTGCAGACAGGGCCCGTACGCTAAGTATAAACACTACCCCTAACAGATAACCCTCACCCTGAACATAACACCTAACCCTGATCCTATTGCTCACCTTAAAACATAAACCTCCCCGTAACCCTAACTTAGCCCCTTAACTTAACGTGAATGCATAACACCTTGAGAAGAAGCCCTATCCCGTAATTCTAATCCTAAACCATAGTCATAACCGTAACACCTCATCCCTAATTCTAAAACGTCAAACCTAACCTTCACCCTACCAGCAACCCTAACCCTAACCCTAACCCCTAACCCTAAGCCCTCACCCTAACCACTAATCTTCATCCCTAAACCGTGCCGTAATCCTAACCCGAAATCTAATTCTCAGACTTCTTGCTTTCTCAGAGTTTTGAAAGCCTACAATCCTACTAAGCCATGCATGAAAGCCGGCTCTGCCACAGTGTCCTGCATGAAACCCAGAGGCCCATACACTGCGTGCGATAGAGTGGGTTCCCAGCGACCATCACAGACCCCTAACTTCGCCTCCTAGTGCATACAGGGCCCGTGCCCTAAGGATAAACCCTACCCCTCACCCATAACCCTAACCCAGAACATAACACCTAACCCTGATCCTACTGCTCACCTTAACAGGTAAAGCTCACCGTAACCCTAACTTTAACCCCTTATCTTAACGTTAATGCATGACACCCTGAGAACAAGACCTATACCGTAAATCTAACGCTAACTCCTAGCCATAACCATAACACCTAATCCCTAATTCTGAAACGCCAACCCTAACCTTAACCCTACCAACAACACTAACACTAACCCTAACCCCTTACGCTAACCCTACGCCTAAAAATAACCCTAACCTTTGATCCTGAGTCATTACCCATAATCTTAACCCTAACCCTCAACCCTAATCCCAATCCTTAACCATTAAACTTAACCCTAACTCTTAACCCTAACCCTGACCTTTACCCTAATGCCTAGAGATCTAACCGCAACACTGACCTACAGTTACACTAACCCTACCCTCTAACGCTAACCTTAAACCTGAACCATAAACCTAACCCTTAACCCTAACCCTATCCCTAACCCCCTTACCCTAACTCTAACTGTTAACCCTCACCCTAACCCTCAACCTTGACCCTAACCTTAAACCTTAATCCTAACCATGCGTTTCATGAGCCTCTGCCTTTGTCCTGCGTGACAGTTGAAGCCCAACACCAAGGGTAAGATGAAGTGGGGACGCAGCCTTGCTCCACACCCACAGTGCCCCGTACATTAGACGGGGCCCGTGCCCTAACACACACCGTTAAATGTAAGCCCTAACCCTATCACTAAACCAAACCCTTCGTAAGCCCTGAATCTAACTCCTAACAGTAACCCTAATCCCTGACCCTTACTCTTGCCTCTCACCCTAAACCTAAACCCAACCACTAAACATAATCCTAATCTCTAACCCTAACAGTAATCCTAACCCTAATTCTAACCTAAAACCCTAACCCCTAAATCTAATCCTAGTCCCTAACACCTAACCTTACCCTAAACCGAATTCCAATTCTCAGAGTTCTTCAATTCAAAAACTTAAAAAAGCCTACAATCCACCAATGCCGTGTCTGAGATGAGCGTCCGCCCCTATGTCCTGCATGACAGGCAGGCGCCAATGCCCAGGGTACTATGGAGTGGAGTCCTGGGGTCTGTAGGCTTGCTAAACTCCAGTTTGGAAGAATTGCTATAGTCATATATAGGGATGCTTACATTTACTTATAGAAAGCAACTATTGATGTGTGATTTGTAGGCTTGCCTTACTCTAGTTTGGATGAAGAAGCTGAATCATATATAGGAATATTAGCTTTGAGTTAGAGGAAGCATCTATGGGGGGTGCTTTTTTGGCTTGTTAAACTCTGGTTTGGAAGAAGTTCGAGAGTCTTATATAGGAACGATATCATTCATTCAGAGAAAGCAATTATAGGGAGTTGGTTTGTAGGCTTGCTAAGCTCTAGTTTGGAGGAAGGCGAGAGTCATATATAGAACGCTTACGTTCACATAAAGCGTCTACGGGGGGACGGATTCTAGGCTTCCTAAACTCTAGCTTGGAAAAAGAGGACAGTTATGTATAGGAACTCTCGGCGGGGGATTTGTAGCATTGCTAAAATCTTAGATTGGAAAAGTTGCGAGAGTCATACATAGGAATGTTAACATTCACTCAATGAAAGCAACTATAAGGGGTGCTTTCCAGGCTGGCTACACTCTAATTTGGAAAAAGTGCGACAGTCATATATATAGGAAGGCTTATATTCACTCAGACAAAGCAATTATGTGTAGGTGTATAGTAGGCATGCTAACTCTAGTTTGGAAAATTTCGAGAGCCATGTATAGGAAAGCATACAGTAACTTAGAGAAAGCAACGAACAGGGGTGGAGTGTAGGCTTTCTAAACTCTAGTTTGGAGGAAGTGCCATAGTCATATATAGGAACGCTTAAATTCGTTCAGAGAAAACAGCTGTCGGGGATTGGTTTGTAGACTTATTCAACTCTAGTTTGGAAGAAGTGCGAGAGACATATATAGGAATGTTTACATTGACTCAAAGAAAGCAACTATGGGGGAGTGTTATTTTGGCATGCCAGATGTTAGTTAAGAAGAGGTACAAGACTCATATATAGGAACGCTTACATTCACACAGCGAGAGCAACTACGGAGTAGTGTCAGGTAGACATGTTAAAGTCTAGCTTGGGAGAAGTTCCAGAGTCCTATATAGGAAAGGTAACAGCCACTTTGAAAAAGCAAGTCTTGGCGGGTGGTTTGTAGGCCTGCAAAACCCTGTTTTGGTTGAAGTGTGAGAGTCATATATGAGAAGGCTTACATTCACTCAGAGAAAGCAACGATGGGGTTGTTTGTAGGCTTACTAAACTGCAGTTTGGAAGAAGCACGAGAATCACATATAGGAGCACATACATTTTGACACACTGAAAGTAACTATGGGGTGGTGTTTTATAGGCATGCTAAACTCTAGTTTGGACGAAGTTTGAGAATCACATATAAGAAAGCTTAGAGTCACTTAGAGAAAGCAAATCTCTGGGTGTGGAATGTAGGCCTGCTAAACTCTATTTTGGTTTAAGAGTGAGAGTCATATATGGGAAGGCTTACATTCCCTCAGAGAAAGCAACGACGGCGTGGTGGTTTGTAGGCATACTAAACTCTAGTTTGGAAGAAGTAGGAGAATGATATATGGGAACGCTTACATTCGCGTAGAGAAAGCAATTATGGGGTGGCGTTTTTGTAGCCATGCTAATCTGTAGTTTGGAAGAAGTTAAGGAGTAATATATAGGAAAGGGTACAGTCATAGAAACCAACTCTCGGGGGATGTTTTGTACACCTGCAAAACTCCAGTTTGGAAGTGGGAGAGAGTCATATTGGGGACCGCGTGCATTCACTCAGAGAAATCAACGATGGGATTGTGATTTGTAGGCATAGTCAACTCTAGTTTGGAAGAAGTACGAGAATCGTATATAGGAAAGCTTACCTTCACGCAGAGAAAGCAACTATAGAGTGATGTTTGTATGCCTACTAAAATATAGTTTGGAGGAAGTTCGAGAGCCATATCTGGGAAGCTTACAGTCACTTAGAGAAAGCAACCCTAGGGGGTGTTTCGTAGGCCTGCTAAACTCTATTTTCAATGAAGTGTTAGAATAATATATGGGAACTCAGTGAAAGCAACGTTGTGGTTGTGGTTCCTAGAAGAAGCAAGAGAATCACATGTAGAACCGCTTACATTCCGGCACCGAATGCAACTATGGGGTGGTGTTTTGTAGGCTTGCAAAACTCTAGTTTGGACGAAGTTTGAGAGTCATATATAGGAAAGTTTACAGTCACGTAGAGAAAGCAACTCTCTGGGTGTGGAATGTAGAGTTATTTTGGTTGAAATAGAGTTATTTTGGTTGAAGTGTGAGAGTCATATATGGGAACGCTTACATTCACTCAGAGAAAACAACGTTTGGGTGGTGGTTTGTAGGGCATACTAAACTGTAGTTTGGAAGAAGTACGAGAGTCCTATATAGGAACACTTACATTCACACAGAGAAAGCACTTATGGCGTCAGGTTTTGTAGGCATGCTAAACTGTAGTTTGGAAGAAGTTGGAGAACCTTATACAGGAAAGATTACCGTCACCCAGGGAAAGCAACTCTCGGGAGATTTTTTTGTACACATGCTAAACTCTAATTTGGATGAAGTGTGAGAGTCAAACATGGGACCGCTTACATTCCCTCAGAGAAACAACACTGGGGTGGTTTTTGTAGGCATACTAAATAGTTTGGAAGAAGTACGAGAATGATATTTGGGAACGCTTACATTCACACAGAGAAAGCAACTACGTGGTGGTGTTTTGTAAGCATGCTATAGTTTGGAAGAAGTTCCAAACCTGAACAGTCATTTAGAGAAAGCAACTCTTGGTGGGTGATTTTTAGGTCTGCTAAATTGTATTTTGAAAGAAGTACCAGAGTGATATATACTAATGCTTACATTCATGCAAAGAAAAAACCATGGGGTGATGTTTTGTGGGCATGTTAACCTGTAGTTTGGAAGAAGTTGGAGAGTCTTATTTAGGAAAGCTTACAGTCACCTAGAGAAAGTAACTCTCGGGAGAGCCTTTCTTGGCCTGCTAAACTCTACTTTGCATCAATTGTGAGAGTCAAACATGGGAATGCTTTCATTCATTCAGAGAACGCAACGTTTGGGTGGTGGTTTGTAGGCATTCTAAACTGTATTTTGGAGGAAGTACGAGAGTCATGTATATGAACGCTTACATTCATGCAGAGAAAGCAACTGTGGGGTGGTTTCTAGGCATGCTAAACTCTAGTTTGGACGAAGTTTGACAATCACATATAAGAAAGCTTAGAGTCGCTTAAAGCAAATCTCTGGGTGTGGAATGTAGGTGTGCCAAACTCTATTTTGGTTTCAGAGTGAGAGTCATATATGGGAAGGCTTACATTCACTCAGAGAAAGCAACGATGGTGTGGTCGTTTGTAGGCATACTGAACTCTAGTTTGGAAGAAGTAGGAGAATGATATATGGGAACGCTTACATTCATGCAGAGAAAGCAATTATGGGGTGGCTTTTTTGTAGCCATGCAAATCTCTATTTTGCAAGAAGTTAAAGAGTAATATATAGGAAAGCGTACCGTCATTTATAGAAACCAACTTTCGGGGGATGATTTGTAGGCCTGCAAAACTCTACTTTGGAAGAAGGGGGAGAGTCATATGGGGGACTGGGTATATTCACTCGGAGAAATCAACGACGGGGTTGTGGTTTGTAGGCATACTAAACTCTAGTTTGGAAGAAGGACGAGAATCATTTATAGGAACGCTTACATTCATGCAGAGAAAGCAACTATGGAGTGATGTTTGTATGCCTACTAAACGATAGATTGGAGGATGTTCGAGAGTCATATCTGGAAAGCTTACAGTCATTTAGAGAAAGCAACTCTCTGGGGGTGGTTCGTAGGCCTGCTAAACTCTATTTTCAATGAAGTGTTCGAATCATATACAGGAACGCTTACATTCACTCAGAGAAAGCAACGTTGGGGTGGCCGTTTTTGAGCATACTAAACTCTACTTTGGAAGAGGTACGAGAGACATACATAGGAACGCTTACATTAACACAGAGAAAGCAAATACGGGGTGCTGTAGTGCAGGCATGCTAAACTATAGATTGGAAGAAGTTCGAAAGCTGACAGTCACTTAGAGAAAGCAACTCTTGGCGGGTGATTTTTAGGTCTGCTAAATTGTATTTTGAAAGACGTACAAGAGTTATATACACAAACGCTTACATTTATGCAGAGAAAGAAACTATGGGGTGATGTTTTGTTGGCATGCTAAACTGCAGTTTGAAAGGACTTCCAGAGTGTTATATAGGATAGCTACAGTCACCTAGAGAAAACAACACTCGGGACAGCTTTGCAAGCCTCTAAACACTAATTAGCAGCAATTGTGAGAGTCAAATATGGGAAAGCTTACATTCACGGAGAGAACACAACGTTTGGGTGGTGGTTTGTAGGCATAATAACTGTAGGTCGGAAGAAGTAGGAGAGTCATATATATGAACAGTTACATTCACGCAGAGAAAGAAACTGTTGGGTGGTGTATGTACGCATGTTAATCTATACTTTGGAGGAAGTTTGAGAGTCATATCTGGGGAAAATTACAGTCACATAGCTAAATCAACCATCGGGGACTGGTTTGTAGGTCTGCTAAATTCTATTTTGGAAAAAGTGATTCATATAAGGGAATGCTTATGTTCACTCAGAGAAAGCAACGATGCGTTGGTGTACTGTTGGCATGCTAAACTTTAGTTTGGAAGAAGTTCGAGAGTTTTACATAGGAAAGCTTACATTCACCTAGAGAAAGCAACTCTCAGGATGTGGTTTATAGGCCTGGTGAACTCTAATTTGGCTCAAGTGTGAGAGTCATACATACGAGTTCCAAAATACAGTTTAGTATGCCTACAAACCACCAGCCTAACATTGCTTTCTCTGAGTGGATATAGGCCTTCCCTTATATGAATCTCGGACTGCTTTCAAAATGCAATTTGCCGGACCTACAAAACACCGCCCGAGAGTTGCTTTCTCTCACTATAAGCTTTCCTATATATGACTTTGGGACATAGTTTAGCATGCCAACAAAAGGCCACCCCATAGTTTGCGTGAATGTAAGCGTTCCTATGCATCACGCTCGTACTTCTTCCAAAGTATAGTACACCTACCAACCACCTCCCCAACGTTGCTTTTTCTGAGTGAATGTAAGCATTCTTTTATTCTCGTACTTCCTCCAAACTCCAGTTTAGTGTGACTAAAAATCACCACCGCAACCTTGCTTTCTCTGAGTGAATGTTAGCGTTCCCATTTAAGATTCACACTTCATCCAAAATAGAATTTAGCAGAACTACAAACCGGCCCCCAAGGGTTGCTTTCTCTGTGAGACTGTAAGCTTTCCTATTACTCTTAACTTCTTCGCAACTAGAGATTTGCATGCCTACAAAACACCACCCCATAGTTGCCCTCTCTGCGTGAATGTAAGCACTCATATATATGACTCTGCTATTTCTTCCAAAATACAGTTTAGTATGCTTACAAACAACCAACCAAACGTTGCGTTCTCTCAGAGAATGTTAGCGTTCTCAAGTATGACTGTTCCAAATGATGCAAAGTAGAGTTTAGCAGGCTTACAAACTATCTCTCGAAAGTTGCTTCCTCTGGGGGACTGTAAGCTTTCCTATAAAAGACTGTCGAACGTCTTCGAAACTACATTTCAGCACGCCAACAAAACATAACCACATAGTTTCTTTCTCAGCATAAATATAAGCGATTTTATATATGACTCTTGTACTTCTATCAAAATACAATTTAGCAGACCTCAAAATCAACCGCCAAGAGTTGCTTTCTCTAAGTCACTGTCAGCTTTCGAACTTCTTCCAAATTATATTTTATCATGCCTACAAAACACCACCCCATAGTTGCTTTCTCTGCGTCCATATAATCGTTCATATATATGACTCTCGTACTTCTTCCAAACTGGAGTTAGTATACCTACAAACCGGCACCCAAATTTACCTTTCTCTGAGTGAATGAAGCGTATCCATGTATGCCTCTTTCACTGCATCCAAATTAGAGTTTAGCGGCCCACAAACCACCTCCTGTGAGTTGCTTTCTCTAGGTGACTGTAAATTTTCCTATATAAGACTCTCGAACTTCTTCCAAACTACAGTTTAGCATGCCAACAATACAGCGCCCCATCGTTGATTTCTCTGAGTGAACATAAGCGTTCCCATATATGACTCTCACTCTTCTTCCAAAATAGAATTTAGCAGACCTACACAACACCCGATGGTTCCAATTCTCTAGGTGACTTTAATTTTTCCCACATATGACTCTCGAACTTTCTCCAAACTAGATTATGATGATTACATAGACCACCCCACAGTTGCTTTCTCTGCGTGAATGTAACCGTTCATATATGACTCTCCTACTTCTTTTGAACTACAGCATTTATTCCTACAAACCATCACGACAACGTTCTTTCTGTGAGTGAATGCAAGCGTTCTCACACTTCATCCAAATTACAGTTTAGCAGACCTACCAACAAACTACAGAGATTTGTTTTTCTCTGTGTCACTGTAATCTTTCCTATGTAAGGCTCTCGAACTTCTTCCAAACCACAGTTTAGCATGCCAACAAAATACGATCACAGAGTTGCTTTCTCTGCGTGAATGTAAGCATTCGTATATATGACTCTCCTACTTCCTCCAAAATACAGTTTAGAATGCTTACAAACCACCACCCAAACGTTGCGTTCTCTGAGTGAATGTAAGCGTTCCCATGTTTGACTCTCACAATTGATGCAATCTAGAATTTAGCATGCTTAGAAACAATCTCCCGAGAGTTGCTTTCTCTGGGTGACTGTAAACTTTCCTATGTAAGACTCTCGAACTTCTTCCAAACTAAAGTTTAGCATGCCAACAAAACACCGCCCCATAGTTGATTTCTCTTCGTGATCATAAGCGTTCCCATATATGACTCTCATTCTTCTTTCAAAATAGAATTTAGCAGATCTACAAAATGGCCCCCGATGGTTGCTTTCTCTAAGTGACTGTAATTTTCCCCAGATATGACTCTCGAAATTCCTCCAAACTACAGATTAGCATGCATACATACGCCACCCAACAGTTGCTTTCTCTGCGTGAATGTAACCGTTCATATATGACTCTCCTACTTCTTCCGAACTACAGTTATTATGCCTACAAACCAACACCCAAACGTTGTGTTCTCTGAGTGAATGTAAGCGTTCCCATGTTTGACTCTCACAATCGCTGCTTGTTAGAGTTTAGCAGGCTTGCAAAGCTCTCCTGAGTGTTGCTTTCTCTAGGTGACTGTAAGCTATCCTACATAACACTTTCGAACTTCTTCCAAACTGCAGTTTAGCATCCCCACAACACATCACCCCATAGTTTCTTTCTACGCATGAATGTAAGCGTTTGTATATAAGACTCTGACACGTCTTTCAAAATACAATTTAGCAGACTTAAAAAATCACCCGCCAAGAGTTGCTTTCTCTAAGTGACTGTCAGCTTTCGAACTTCTTCCATTCTATAGTTTAGCATGCCTGCACTACAGCACCCCGTATTTGCTTTCTCTGTGTTAATGTAAGCGTTCGTATTTATGTCTCTTGTACCTCTTCCAAAGTAGAGTTTAGTATGCTCACAAACGGCCACCCCAACGTTGCTTTCTCTGAGTGAATGTAAGCGTTCCTGTATATGATTTTAACACTTCATTGAAAATAGAGTTTAGCAGGCCTACGAACCACCCCTTGAGAGTTTCTTTCTCTAAATGACTGTAAGCTTTCCAGATATGACTCTCGAACATCCTCCAAACTATAGTTTAGTAGGCATACACACATCACTCCATAGCTGGTTTGTCTGCGTGAATGTAACCGTTCATATATATGACTTTCCTACTTCTTCCGAACTACAATTAAGGCCACAAACTGCAACCCAAACCTTGCGTTCTGAGTGGATGTAAACCTTCCCATACTTGACTTTAAGAGTTGGTGCAAATTATCAGGCTTAGAAATCATCTCCCAAGAGTTGCTCTCTCTAGGTGACTGTAAGCTTTGCTATATAAGATTCTAAACTTCCTCCAAACTATAGTTTAGTAGGCATACAAACCTCACTCCATAGTTGCTTTCTCTGCATGAATGTAAGCGTTCCTATATATGATTCTCGTACTTTCTCCAAACTAGAGTTTAGTATGCCTACAAAACACAACCCCATCCTCGATTTCTCTGAGTCAATGTACGTGGTCCCCAATATGACTCTCCCACTTCTTCCAAAGTAGAGTTTTGCAGGCCTACCCTTCATCCCCCGAAAGTTGGTTTCTATAAATGAGTGTACGCTTTCCTATATAACTTCTTCCAAACTAGAGATTAGCATGGGTACAAAAAAGCCACCCCATAATTGCTTTCTCTGCATGAATGTAAGCGTTCCCATATATCATTTTCCTACTTCTTCCAAACTAGAGTTTAGTATGCCTACAAACCACCACACCATCGTTGCTTTCTCTGAGTGAATGTAACCCTTTCCATATATGACTCTCAATCTAAACCAAAATAGAGTTTAGCACGCCTACATTCCACACCCAGAGATTTGCTTTCTCTAAGTGACTCTAAGCTTTCTTATATGTGATTCTCAAACTTCGTCCAAACTAGAGTTTAGCACGCCTAGAAAACACCACCCCACAGTTCCTTTCTCTGCATGAATGTAAGCGTTTGAATATATGACTCTGGTACTTCTTTCAAAATACAATTTAGCAGACCTAAAAATCCACCGCCAAGAGTTGCTTTCTCTAAGTGACTGTCTGCTTTCGAACTTCTTCCAAACTATATTTTAGCAGGCCTACAAAACACCACCCCATAGTTGCTTTCTCTGCGTCCATATAAGCGTTCATATATATGACTCTAGTACTTCTTCCAAACTGGAGTTAGTATACCTACAAACCGGCACCCCAATTTACCTTTCTCTGAGTGAATGAAGCGTATCCATGTATGCCTCTTTCACTTCATCCAAATTAGAGTTTAGCGGCTTACAAACCACCTCCTGTGAGTTGCTTTCTCTAGGTGACTGTAAACTTTCCTATATAAGACTTTCGAACTTCTTCCAAACTACAGTTTAGCATGCCAACAATAAAGCGCCCCATCGTTGATTTCTCTGAGTCAACATAAGCGTTCCCATATATGACTCTCACTCTTTTTCCAAAATAGAATTTAGCAGACCTACACACCAGCCCCCGATTGTTCCTTTCTCTAAATGACTCTAATTTTCCCCAGATATGACTCTAGAACTTCCTCCAAACTACAGATTATGATGATTACATACGCCACTCCACAGTTGCTTTCTCTGCGTGAATGTAACCGTTCATATATGACTCTCCTACTTCTTCGAACTACAGTTGTTATTCCTACAAACCACCACGACAAAGTTCTTTCTCTGAGTGAATGCAAGCGTTCTCACACATCATCCAAATTACAGTTTAGTAGACCTACCAACAAACTACAGAGAGTTGTTTTCCCTGTGTCACTGTAATCTTTCCTATATAAGGCTCTCGAACTTCTTCCAAACCACAGTCTAGCATGCCAACAAAATACGATCACAGAGTTGCTTTCTCTGCGTGAATGTAAGCATTCGTATATATGACTCTCCTACTTCCTCCAAAATACAGTTTAGAATGCTTACAAACCACCACCCAAACGTTGCGTTCTCTGAGTGAATGTAAGCGTTCCCATGTTTGACTCTCACAATTGATGCAAATTAGAGTTTAGCACGCTTAGAAACAATCTGCCGAGAGTTACTTTCTCTAGGTGACTGTAAGCTTTCTTATATAAGACTCGCGAACTTCTTCCAAACTACACTTTAGCATCTCAACGAAACACTGCCCTATCGTTGATTTCTCTGAGTGAACATAAGCATTCCCACATATGAATTTCACTCTTCTTCCAAAATAGAATTTAGCAGATCTACAAAACAGCCCCCGATTGTTGCTTTCTCTAAGTGACTGCAATTTTCCCCAGATATGACCCTCGAACTTCCTCCAAAGTATAGATTAACATGCGTACATACACCACCCAACAGTTTCTTTCTCTGCGTGAATGTAACCGTTCATACATATGACTCTCCTACTTCTTAGGGTAAAGGTTAAGCGTTAGGGTTAGGGATTAGTGATTAGGGTTTTTGGTTAGTGTTAGGGTTAGCGGTTAGGAGTTAGTGTTTTATGAAGCTGTATGGTTAGAATTAGGATTGGGGTTAGAGTTAGGGTGAGGTATAGGGGTTAGGTTTAGGGTAAAAGGATAGGATTAGGGTTACGGGTTGGGCTTAGGTTTAGGGTTAAAGTTTACAGCTAGGGTAAGGGATAGGGTTCAGTGTTAGCTTTAGGGGTTCTGGATAGGGTTAGGTGTTAGGTTAGTGTCAGGGTTAGGTCTAGTCGTGAGGGTAAGGTTTAGGGTTAGCTTTAAGAGCTAGGGTTACGTTTAATGGTTAGGATTTGCATTAGGGTTAAGGGTTAGGGTAAGGCTTAGGGGTTAGGGTGAAGGGTTAGGGTCAAGGGTTAGGGTTTTTGTTAGGCATAGCGATGGGGTTAGAAGTAAGGGTTACTGTCAGTGTTAGGGTTGTAGGTAGGGTTACGGTTAGGGTTAGCGGTTTAGAATTAGGGTTAGGGATTAGGTGTCACAGTGATCACTAGGAGACAGGGTTAGAATTATGGGATAGGGGTTGTTCTCAGGAAATGCGTTATGCATTAACGTTAGGATAAGAGGTTAAAGTTAGGCGCACGGTGAGGTTTACGTGTTAAGGGTAGAAATAGGAACAGGGTTGGGTTGTTATGTTCAGGGTTAGGGTTATCTGTTAAAGGTACTGTTTATGCTTAGCGCACGGGCCCTGTCTGCATTAGGCGGGAGGGGGGAGTTTAGGGGGCTGGGATTGTACCCGGGAACCCACTCTATCATACTCTGGGTATGGGCCCGTGGGTTTCATGCAGGACAGAGTGGTAGAGCCTCCTTTCACGCATGGCATGGGAGGATTGCAGGCTTTCTAAACTCTAAGAAAGCAAGAAGTCTGAGAATTAGATTTAGGGTTAGGATTATGGTTAGGGTTAAGGATGAAGTTTAGTGTTAGGGTGAGGGCTTAGGGTTAGGGATTAGGGTTAGGGTTAAAGGTTACTCTTAGGTTTAACGGTTACACTTTGGTTTAGGGTTGAGGTTTACGGTTAGGGTTAAGATGAGGAGTTAGGGTTTGGTACAGGGTTAGGGTTAAGTGTTAGGTTTAGGGTTGAAGATTAGGATTAGGGTTAGGATTAAAGGTTAGCGTGAGAGTTAACGCTTAGGGTTAAGGTTAAGAGTTAGGGTTTAGGGTTAGGGTTAGGGTTAGTTTTAGGGTTAGAGTTATGTGCTATGGTTTGTGTTAGAGGTTAGGGTTAGGATTACTGGTCACGGTTAGGGTTACGTTTAGGGGGTAGCATTAGGGTTATGGTTAGGGTTAAGGGATAGGATTAGGGATAAGTGTTGGGCTTAGGGTTAGGGTTTAGTGTTAGGGTTATCATTAAGGATTAGGGGAAGGGTCAGGGTTAAATGCTTGGGTGCGGGTAATGGTTAGGGTCAGTGTTAAGGTTCACGGATAGGGTTAGTGTTAAGGGTTACGGGTAGGTTTAGGGTTCAGGGTTAGAGTTCGCATTAGGGCTTAAGGTTAGGATTAGGCGGTAGGTTCGATTTAGGGTTAGATCTAGGCGTTAGGGTAAGGGCTAGCATTAGGGTTCAGAGATAGGGTTAGGTTTAATGCTTAGGATTAGGGTTAGGGTTTGGGGTTAAAGTAAGTGTTAGGGGTTTGGTTTAAGGATCAAAGCTTAGGGTTATTTTTAGCTGTAGTATTAGGGTTAGGGATAAGGGATCCCATTAGCATTAAGGGTCTTCCTTACTGTAGGGTTAAGGGTTAGGCTTAGAGTTAAAGGTTAAGGTTAGGGTCAGTGTTAAGATTTAGGGTGAGGGTTAACGGTTAGGGTAAAGGTTAAGCGTTAGGGTTAGGGATTAGTGATTAGGGTTTTTGGTTAGTGTTAGGGTTAGCGGTTAGGAGTTAGTGTTTTATGAAGGGGTATGGTTAGAATTAGGATTGGGGTTAGAGTTAGGGTGAGGTATAGGGGTTAGGTTTAGGGGTTAGTTTTAGGGTAAAAGGATAGGATTAGGGTTACGGGTTGGGCTTAGGTTTAGGGTTAAAGTTTACTGCTAGGGTTAGGGATAGGGTTCAGGGTTAGCTTTAGGGGTTCTGGTTAGGGTTAGGTGTTAGGTTAGTGTCAGGGTTAGGTCTAGTCATGAGGGTAAGGTTTAGGGTTACCTTTAAGAGCTAGGGTTTGGTTTAATGGTTAGGATTAGGATTAGTGTTAAGGGTTAGGGTAAGGCTTAGGGGTTAGGGTGAATGGTTAGGGTTTTTATTAGGCATAGCGTTGGGGTTAGAAGTAAGGGTTACTGTCAGTGTTAGGGTTGTAGGTAGGGTTACGGTTAGGGTTAGCGGTTTAGAATTAGGGTTAGGGATTAGGTGTCACAGTGATGACTAGGAGATAGGGTTAGAATTATGGGATAGCGGCTGTTCTCAGGAAATGGGTTATGCATTAACGTTAGGATAAGAGGTTAAAGTTAGGCGCACGGTGAGGTTTACGTGTTAAGGGGAGAAATAGGAACAGGGTTGGGTGTTATGTTCAGGGTTAGGGTTATCTGTTAAAGGTATTGTTTATGCTTAGCGCACGGGCCCTGTCTGCATTAGGCGGGTGGGGGGAGTTTAGGGGGCTGGGATTGTACCCGGGAAGCCACTCTATCATACTCTGGGTATGGGCCCGTGGGTTTCATGCAGGACACAGTGGTAGAGCCTCCTTTCACCCATGGCATGGGAGGATGGCAGGCTTTCTAAACTCTAAGAAAGCAAGAAGTGTGAGAATGAGATTTAGGGTTGGATTCTTGTTAGGGTTAAGGATGAAGTTTAGTGTTAGGGTGAGGGCTTAGGGTTAGGGATTAGGGTTAGGGTTAAAGGTTACTCTTAGGTTTAACGGTTACACTTTGGTTTAGGGTTGAGGTTTAGGATTAGGGTTAAGATGAGGGGTTAGGTTATGGTACAGGGTTAGGGTTAAGTGTTAGGTTTAGGGTTGAAGATTAGGATTAGGGTTAGGATTAAAGGTTAGCGTGAGAGTTAACGCTTAGGGTTAAGGTTAAGAGTTAGGGTTTAGGGTTAGGGTTAGGGTTAGTTTTAGGGTTAGAGTTATGTGCTATGGTTTGTGTTAGAGGTTAGGGTTAGGATTACTGGTCACGGTTAGGGTTACGTTTAGGGGGTAGCATTAGGGTTATGGTTAGGGTTAAGGGATAGGATTAGGGATAAGTGTTGGGCTTAGGGTTAGGGTTTAGTGTTAGGGTTATCATTAAGGATTAGGGGAAGGGTCAGGGTTAAATGCTTGGGTGCGGGTAATGGTTAGGGTCAGTGTTAAGGTTCACGGATAGGGTTAGTGTTAAGGGTTACGGGTAGGTTTAGGGTTCAGGGTTAGAGTTCGCATTAGGGCTTAAGGTTAGGATTAGGCGGTAGGTTCGATTTAGGGTTAGATCTAGGCGTTAGGGTAAGGGCTAGCGTTAGGGTTCAGAGATAGGGTTAGGTTTAATGCTTAGGATTAGGGTTAGGGTTTGGGGTTAAAGTAAGTGTTAGGGGTTTGGTTTAAGGATCAAAGCTTAGGGTTATTTTTAGCTGTAGTATTAGGGTTAGGGATAAGGGATCCCATTAGCATTAAGGGTCTTCCTTACTGTAGGGTTAAGGGTTAGGCTTAGAGTTAAAGGTTAAGGTTAGGGTCAGTGTTAAGATTTAGGGTGAGGGTTAACGGTTAGGGTAAAGGTTAAGCGTTAGGGTTAGGGATTAGTGATTAGGGTTTTTGGTTAGTGTTAGGGTTAGCGGTTAGGAGTTAGTGTTTTATGAAGGGGTATGGTTAGAATTAGGATTGGGGTTAGAGTTAGGGTGAGGTATAGGGGTTAGGTTTAGGGGTTAGTTTTAGGGTAAAAGGATAGGATTAGGGTTACGGGTTGGGCTTAGGTTTAGGGTTAAAGTTTACTGCTAGGGTTAGGGATAGGGTTCAGGGTTAGCTTTAGGGGTTCTGGTTAGGGTTAGGTGTTAGGTTAGTGTCAGGGTTAGGTCTAGTCATGAGGGTAAGGTTTAGGGTTACCTTTAAGAGCTAGGGTTTGGTTTAATGGTTAGGATTAGGATTAGTGTTAAGGGTTAGGGTAAGGCTTAGGGGTTAGGGTGAATGGTTAGGGTTTTTATTAGGCATAGCGTTGGGGTTAGAAGTAAGGGTTACTGTCAGTGTTAGGGTTGTAGGTAGGGTTACGGTTAGGGTTAGCGGTTTAGAATTAGGGTTAGGGATTAGGTGTCACAGTGATGACTAGGAGATAGGGTTAGAATTATGGGATAGCGGCTGTTCTCAGGAAATGGGTTATGCATTAACGTTAGGATAAGAGGTTAAAGTTAGGCGCACGGTGAGGTTTACGTGTTAAGGGGAGAAATAGGAACAGGGTTGGGTGTTATGTTCAGGGTTAGGGTTATCTGTTAAAGGTATTGTTTATGCTTAGCGCACGGGCCCTGTCTGCATTAGGCGGGTGGGGGGAGTTTAGGGGGCTGGGATTGTACCCGGGAACCCACTCTATCATACTCTGGGTATGGGCCCGTGGGTTTCATGCAGGACACAGTGGTAGAGCCTCCTTTCACCCATGGCATGGGAGGATGGCAGGCTTTCTAAACTCTAAGAAAGCAAGAAGTGTGAGAATGAGATTTAGGGTTGGATTCTGGTTAGGGTTAAGGATGAAGTTTAGTGTTAGGGTGAGGGCTTAGGGTTAGGGATTAGGGTTAGGGTTAAAGGTTACTCTTAGGTTTAACGGTTACACTTTGGTTTAGGGTTGAGGTTTAGGATTAGGGTTAAGATGAGGGGTTAGGTTATGGTACAGGGTTAGGGTTAAGTGTTAGGTTTAGTGTTGAAGATTAGGATTAGGGTTAGGATTAAAGGTTAGAGTGAGAGTTAACTCTTAGGGTTAAGGTTAAGAGATAGGGTTTAGGGTTAGGGTTAGGGATAGGGTTAGTTTCAGTTAGTTTAGTGCTATGGTTTGTGTTAGAGGTTAGGGTTAGGTTTACTGGTCATGGTTAGGGTTACGTTTAGGGGTTAGCATTAGGGTTAGGGTTAAGGGATAGGATTAGGGATAAGTGTTGGTCTTAGGGTTAGGGTTTAGTGTTAGGGTTATCATTAAGGATTAGGGGTAGGGTCAGGGTTAAATGCTTTGGTGCGGGTAATGGTTAGGGTCAGGGTTAAGGTTGACGGATAGGGTTAGTGTTAAGTGTTACGGGTAGGTTTAGGGTTCAGGGTTAGAGTTAGCATTAGGGCTTAAGGTTAGGATTAGGCGGTAGGTTCGATTTAGGGTTAGATCCAGGCGTTAGGGTAAGGGCTAGCGTTAGGGTTAAGAGATAGGGTTAGGTTTAATGCTTAGGATTAGGGTTAGGGTTTGGGGTTAAAGTAAGTGTTAGGGGTTAGGTTTAAGGATCAAAGGTTAGGGTTATTTTTAGCTGTAGTGTTAGGGTTAGGGATAAGGGATCCCATTAGCATTAAGGGTCTTCCTTACTGTAGGGTTAAGGGTTAGGCTTAGAGTTAAAGGTTAAGGTTAGGGTCAGTGTTAAGATTTGGGGTAGGGTTAACGGTTAGGGTAAAGGTTAAGTGTTAGGGTTAGGGATTAGTGATTAGGGTTTTTGGTTAGTGTTAGGGTTAGCGGTTAGGAGTTAGTGTTTTATGAAGGGTTATGGTTAGAATTAGGATTGGGGTTAGAGTTAGGGTGAGGTATAGGGGTTAGGGTTAGGGTAAAAGGATAGGATTATGGTTACGGGTTGGGCTTAGGTTTAGGGTTAAAGTTTACTGCTAGGGTTAGGGATAGGGTTCAGGGTTAGCTTTAGGGGTCTGGTTAGGGTCAGGTGTTAGGTTAGTGTCAGGGTTAGGACTAGTCGTGAGGGTAAGGTTTAGGGTTAGCTTTAAGAGCTAGGGTTAGGTTTAATGGTTAGGATTAGCATTAGGGTTAAGGGTTAGGGTAAGTCTTAGGGGTTAGGGTGAAGGGTTAGGGTCAAGGGTTAGGGCTTTTGTTAGGCATAGCGTTGGGGTTAGAAGTAAGGGTTACTGTCAGTGTCAGGGTTGTAGGTAGGGTTACGGTTAGGGTTAGGGGTTTAGAATTAGGGTTAGGGATTAGGTGTCACAGTGATGACTAGGAGATAGGGTTAGAATTATGGGATAGGGGTTGTTCTCAGGAAATGGGTTATGCATTAACGTTAGGATAAGAGGTTAAAGTTAGTCGCACGGTGAGGTTTACGTGTTAAGGGGAGAAACAGGAACAGGGTTGGGTGTTATGTTCAGGGTTAGGGTTATCTGTTAAAGGTATTGTTTATGCTTAGCGCACGGGCCCTGTCTGCATTGGGCGGGCGGGGGGAGTTTAGGGGGCTGGGTTTGTACCCGGGAACCCACTCTATCATACTCTGGGTATGGGACCGTGGGTTTCATGCAGGACGCAGTGGTAGAGCCTCCTTTCACGCATGGCATGGGAGGATTGCAGGCTTTCTAAACTCTAAGAAAGCAAGAAGTCTGAGAATTAGATTTAGGGTTAGGATTATGGTTAGGGTTAAGGATCAAGTTTAGTGTTAGGGTCAGGGCTTAGGGTTAGGGATTAGGGTTAGGGTTAAAGGTTACCCTTAGGTTTAACGGTTACACTTTGGTTTAGGGTTGAGGTTTACGGTTAGGGATAAGATGAGGGGTTAGGGTTTGGTACAGGGTTAGGGTTATGTGTTAGGTTTAGGGATGAAGATTAGGATTAGGGTTAGGATTAAAGGTTAGCGTGAGAGTTAACGCTTAGGGTTAAGGTTAAGAGTTAGGGTTTAGGGTTAGGGTTAGGTTTAGTTTTAGAGTTAGAGTTATGTGCTATGGTTTGTGTTAGAGGTTAGGGTTAGGTTTACTGGTGACGGCTAGGGTTAGGTTTAGGGGGTAGCATTAGGGTTAGGCTTATGGTTAGGGTTAAGGGATAGGATTAGGGATAAGTGTTGGGCTTAGGGTTAGGGTTTAGTGTTAGGGTTATCATTAAGGATTAGGGGTAGGGTCAGGGTTAAATGC
>NW_027182904.1:560000-570000 GCF_041146395.1 Eulemur rufifrons | reverse complement strand
CTTTCACGCATGGCATGGGAGGATTGCAGGCTTTCTAAACTCTAAGAACGCAAGAAGTCTGAGAATTAGATTTAGGGTTAGGATTCTGGTTAGGGTTAAGGATGAAGTTTAGTGTTAGGGTGAGGGCTTAGGGTTAGGGATTAGGGTTAGAGTTAAAGGTTACTCTTAGGTTTAACGGTTACACTTTGGTTTAGGGTTGAGGTTTACGGTTAGGGTTAAGATGAGGGGTTAGGGTTTGGTACAGGGTTAGGGTTAAGTGTTAGGTTTAGGGTTGAAGATTAGGATTAGGGTTAGAATTAAAGCTTAGCGTGAGAGTTAACGCTTAGGGTTAAGGTTAAGAGTTAGGGATTAGGGTTAGGGTTAGTGTTAGGGTTAGTTTTAGGGTTAGAGTTATGTGCTATGGTTTGTGTTAGAGGTTAGGGTTAGGTTTACTGGTCACGGTTAGGGTTACGTTTAGGGGGTAGCATTAGGGTTAGGGTTAGGGTTAAGGGATAGGATTAGGGATAAGTGTTGGGCTTAGGGTTAGGGTTTAGTGTTAATGTTAGCATTAAGGATTAGGGTTACGGTCAGGGTTAAATGCTTGGGTGCGGGTAATGGTTAGGGTCAGGGTTAAGGTTCACGGATAGGGTTAGTGTTAAGGGTTACGGGTAGGTTTAG
Organism: Eulemur rufifrons; assembly: GCF_041146395.1. NCBI lineage: Eukaryota > Metazoa > Chordata > Mammalia > Primates > Lemuridae > Eulemur > Eulemur rufifrons. Next base: position 569,343 of record NW_027182904.1, on the reverse strand, counting down.
GGTTCAGGGTTAGTGTTAGCATTAGGGCTTAAGGTTAGGATTAGGCGGTAGGTTAGATTTAAGGTTAGATCTAGGCGTTAGGGTAAGGGCTAGCGTTAGGGTTAAGAGATAGGGTTAGGTTTAATGCTTAGGATTATGGTTAGGGTTTGGGGTTAAAGTAATGTTAGGGGTCAGGTTTAAGGATCCAAGGTTAGGGTTATTTTTAGCTGTAGTGTTAGGGTTAGGGATAAGGGATCCCATTAGCATTAAGGGTCTTCCTTACTGTAGGGTTAAGGGTTAGGCTTAGAGTTAAAGTTTAAGGTTAGGGTCAGGGTTAAGATTTAGGGTGAGGGTTAACGGTTAGGGTAAAGGTTAAGCATTAGTGTTAGGGATTAGTGATTAGGGTTTTTGGTTAGTGTTAGGGTTAGCGGTTAGGAGTTAGTGTTTTAGAAGGGGTATGGTTAGAATTAGGATTGGGGTTAAAGTTAGGGTGAGGTATAGGGGTTAGGTTTAGGGGTTAGTTTTAGGGTAAAAGGATAGGATTAGGGTTACGGGTTGGGCTTAGGTTTAGGGTTAAAGTTTACTACTAGGGTTAGGGATAGGGTTCAGGTTTAGCTTTAGGGGTTCTGGTTAGGGTTAGGTGTTAGGTTAGTGTCAGGGTTAGGTCTAGTCGTGAGGGTAAGGTTTAGGGTGAGCTTTAAGAGCTAGGGTTAGGTTTAATGGTTAGGATTAGGATTAGGGTTAAGGGTTAGGGTCAGGCTTAGGGGTTAGGGTGAAGGGTTAGGGTCAAGGGTTAGGGTTTTTGTTAGGCATAGCGTTGGGGTTAGAAGTAAGGGTTACTGTCAGTGTTAGGGTTGTAGGTAGGGTTACGGTTAGGGTTAGCGGTTTAGAATTAGGGTTAGGGATTAGGTGTCTCAGTGATGACTAGGAGTTAGGGTTAAAATTATGGGATGGGGTTGTTCTCAGGAAATGGGTTATGCATTAACGTTAGGATAAGAGGTTAAAGTTAGGCGCACGGTGAGGTTTACGTGTTAAGGGGAGAAATAGGAACAGGGTTGGGTGTTATGTTCAGGGTTAGGGTTATCTGTTAAAGGTATTGTTTATGCTTAGCGCACGGGCCCTGTCTACATTAGGCGGGCGGGGGGAGTTAAGGGGGCTGGGATTGTACCCGGGAACCCACTCTATCGTACTCTGGGTATGGGCCCGTGGGTTTCATGCAGGACACAGTGGTAGAGCCTCCTTTCACGCATGGCATGGGAGGATTGTAGGCTTTCTAAACTCTAAGGAAGCAAGAAGTCTGAGAATTAGATTTAGGGTTAGCATTCTGGTTAGGGTTAAGGATGAAGTTTAGTGTTAGGGTGAGGGCTTAGGGTTAGGTAATAGGGTTAGGGTTAAAGGTTCCTCTTAGGTTTAACGGTTACACTTTGGTTTAGGGTTGAGGTTTACGGTTAGGGTTAAGATGAGGGGTTAGGGTTTGGTACAGGGTTAGGGTTAAGTGTTAGGTTTAGGGTTGAAGATTAGGATTACGGTTAGGATTAAAGGTTAGCGTGAGAGTTAACGCTTAGGGTTAAGGTTAAGTGTTAGGGTTTAGGGTTATTGTTAGGGTTACTGTTAGTATTAGGGATAGAGTTATGTGCTATGGTTTGTGTTAGAGGTTACGGTTCGGTTTACTGGTCACGGTTAGGGTTACGTTTAGGGGGTAGCATTAGGGTTAGGGTTAGGGTTAAGGGATAGGATTAGGGATAAGTGTTGGGCTTAGGGTTAGGGTTTAGTGTTAGGGTTAGCATTAAGGATTAGGGTTAGGGTCAGGGTTAAATGCTTGAGTGTGCGTAATGGTTAGGGTCAGGGTTAAGGTTCACGGATAGGGTTAGTGTTAAGGGTTACGGGTAGGTTTAGGGTTCAGGGTTAGTGTTAGCATTAGGGCTTAAAGTTAAGATTAGGCGGTAGGTTAGATTTAGGGTTAGATCTAGGCGTTAGGGTAAGGGCTAGCGTTAGGTTTAAGAGATAGGGTTAGGTTTAATGCTTAGGATTAGGGTTAGGGTTTGGGGTTAAAGTAAGTGTTAGGGGTTAGGTTTAAGGATCCAAGGTTAGGGTTATTTTTAGCTGTAGTGTTAGGGTTAGGGATAAGGGATCCCATTAGCATTAAGGGTCTTCCTTACTGTAGGGTTAAGGGTTAGGCTTAGAGTTAAAGGTTAAGGTTAGGGTCAGTGTTAAGATTTAGGGTGAGGGTTAACGGTTTGGGTAAAGGTTAAACGTTAGGGTTAGGGATTAGTGATTAGGGTTTTTGGTTAGTGTTAGGGTTAGTGGTTAGGAGTTAGGGTTTTATGAAGGGGTATGGTTAGAATTAGGATTGGGGTTAGAGTTAGGGTGAGGTATAGGGGTTAGATTTAGGGGTTAGTTGTAGGGTAAAAGGATAGGATTAGGGTTACGGGTTGGGCTTAGGTTTAGGGTTAAAGTTTACTGCTAGGGTTAGGGATAGGGTTCAGGCTTAGCTTTAGGGGTTCTGCTTAGGGTTAGGTGTTAGGTTAGTGTCAGGGTTAGGTCTAGTCGTGAGGGTAAGGTTTAGGGTTAGCTTTAAGAGCTAGGGTTAGTTTTAATGGTTAGGATTAGGATTAGGGTTAAGGGTTGGGGTAAGGCTTAGGGGTTAGGGTGAAGGGTTAGGGTCAAGGGTTAGGGTTTTTGTTAGGCATAGCGTTGGGGTTAGAAGTAAGGGTTACTGTCAGTGTTAGGGTTGTAGGTAGGGTTACGGTTAGGGTTAGCGGTTTAGAATTAGGGTTAGGGATTAGGTGTCACAGTGATGACTAGGAGATAGGGTTAGAATTATGGGATAGGGGTTGTTCTCAGGAAATGGGTTATGCATTAACGTTAGGATAAGAGGTTAAAGTTAGGCGCACGGTGAGGTTTACGTGTTAAGGGGAGAAATAGGAACAGGGTTGGGTGTTATGTTCAGGGTTAGGGTTATCTGTTAAACGTATTGTTTATGCTTAGCGCACGGGCCCTGTCTGCATTAGGCGGGCGGGGGGAGTTTAGGGGGCTGGTATTGTACCCGGGAAGCCACTCTATCATACTCTGGGTGTGGGCCCGTGGGTTTCATGCAGGACACAGTGGTAGAGCCTCCTTTCACGCATGGCATGGGAGGATTGCAGGCTTTCTAAACTCTAAGAAAGCAAGAAGTCTGAGAATTAGATTTAGGGTTAGGATTCTGGTTAGGGTTAAGGATGAAGTTTAGTGTTAGGGTGAGGGCTTAGGGTTAGGGATTAGGGTTAGGGTTAAAGGTTACTCTTAGTTTTAACGGTTACACTTTGGTTTAGGGTTGAGGTTTACGGTTAGGGTTAAGATGAGGGGTTAGGGTTTGGTACAGGGTTAGGGTTAAGTGTTAGGTTTAGGGTTGAAGATTAGGATTAGGGTTAGGATTAAAGGTTAGCATGAGAGTAAACCCTTAGTGTTAAGGTTATGAGTTAGGTGTTAGGGTTAGGGTTAGGGTTAGGGTTAGTATTAGGGTTAGAGTTATGTGCTATGGTTTGTGTTAGTGGTTACGGTTAGGTTTACTGGTCACGGTTAGGGTAACGTTTAGGGGGTAGCATTAGGGTTAGGGTTAGGGTTAAGGGATAGGATAAGGGTTAAGTGTTTGGTTAGGGTTAGGGTTTAGTGTTAGGGTTAGCATTAAGGATTAGGGTTAGGGTCAGGGTTAAATGCTTGGGTGCGGGTAATGGGTAGCGTCAGGGTTAAGGTTCACGGATAGGGTTAGTGTTAAGGATTACGGGTAGGTATAGGGTTCAGGTTTAGTGTTAGCATTAGTGCTTAAGGTTAAGATTAGGCGGTAGGTTAGATTTAGGGTTACATCTAGGCGTTAGGGTAAGGGATAGCGTTAGGGTTAAGAGATAGGGTTAGGTTTAATGCTTAGGATTAGGGTTAGGGTTTGGGGTTAAAGTAAGTGTTAGGGGTTAGATTTAAGGATCGAAGGTTAGGGTTATTTTTAGCTGTAGTGTTAGGGTTAGGGAGAAGGGATCCCATTAGCATTAAGGGTCTTCCTTACTGTAGGGTTAAGGGTTAGGCTTAGAGTTAAAGGTTAAGGTTAGGGTCAGGGTTAAGATTTTGGGTGAGGGTTAACGGTTAGGGTAAAGGTTAAGCGTTAGGGTTAGGGATTAGTGATTAGGGTTTTTGGTTAGTGTTAGGGTTAGCGGTTAGGAGTTAGTGTTTTATGAAGGGGTATGGTTAGAATTAGGATTGGGGTTAGAGTTAGGGTGAGGTATAGGGGTTAGGTTTAGGGGTTAGTTTTAGGGTAAAAGGATAGGATTAGGGTTACGGGTTGGGCTTAGGTTTAGGGTTAAAGTTTACTGCTAGGGTTAGGGATAGGGTTCAGGGTTAGCTTTAGGGGTTCTGGTTAGGGTTAGGTGTTAGGTTAGTGTCAGGGTTAGGTCTAGTCGTGAGGGTAAGGTTTAGGGTTAGCTTTAAGAGCTAGGGTTAGTTTTAATGGTTAGGATTAGGATTAGGGTTAAGGGTTAGGGTAAGGTTTAGGGGTTAGGGTGAAGGCTTAGGGTCAAGGGTTAGGGTTTTTTTTAGGCATAGCGTTGGGGTTAGAAGTAAGGGTTACTGTCAGTGTTAGGGTTGTAGGTAGGGTTACGGTTAGGGTTAGCGGTTTAGAATTAGGGTTAGGGATTAGGTGTCACAGTGATGACTAGGAGATAGGGTTAGAATTATGGGATAGGGGTTGTTCTCAGGAAATGGGTTATGCATTAACGTTAGGATAAGAGGTTAAAGTTAGGCTCACGGTGAGGTTTACGTGTTAAGGGGAGAAATAGGAACAGGGTTGGGTGTTATGTTCAGGGTTAGGGTTATCTGTTAAAGGTATTGTTTATGCTTAAGGCACGGGCCCTGTCTGCATTAGGCGGGCGGGGGGAGTTTAGGGGGCTGGGATTGTACCCGGGAAGCCACTCTATCATACTCTGGGTATGGGCCCCTGGGTTTCATGCAGGACCCAGTGGTAGAGCCTCCTTTCACGCATGGCATGGGAGGATTGCAGGCTTTCTAAACTCTAAGAAAGCAAGAAGTCTGAGAATTAGATTTAGGGTTAGGATTCTTGTTAGGGTTAAGGATGAAGTTTAGTGTTAGGGTGAGGGCTTAGGGATAGGGAATAGGGTTAGGGTTAAAGGTTACTCTTAGGTTTAACGGTTACACTTTGGTTTAGGGTTGAGGTTTACGGTTAGGGTTAAGATGAGGGATTAGGGTTTGGTACAGGGTTAGGGATAAGTGTTAGGTTTAGGGTTGAAGATTAGGATTAGGGTTAGGATTAAATGTTAGCATGAGAGTAAACGCTTAGTTTTAAGGTTATGAGTTAGGTGTTAGGCTTAGGGTTAGGGTTAGGGTTGGTATTAGGGTTAGAGTTATGTGCTATGGTTTGTGTTAGAGGTTAGGGTTAGGTTTACTGGTCACGGTTAGGGTTACCTTTAGGGGGTAGCATTAGGGTTAGGGTTAGGTTTAAGGGATAGGATAAGGGATAAGTGTTGGGTTAGGGTTAGGGTTTAGTGTTAGGGTTAGCATTAAGGATTAGGGTTAGGGTCAGGGTTAAATGCTTCGGTGCGGGTAATGGTTAGGGTCAGGGTTAAGGTTCATGGATAGGGTTAGTGTTAAGCATTACGGGTAGGTATAGGGTTCAGGTTAAGTGTTAGCATTAGTGCTTAAGGTTAAGATTAGGCGGTAGGTTAGATTTAGGGTTAGATCTAGGCGTTAGGGTAAGGGCTAGCGTTAGGGTTAAGAGATAGGGTTAGGTTTAATGCTTAGGATTAGGGTTAGGGTTTGGGGTTAAAGTAAGTGTTAGGGGTTAGGTTTAAGGATCGAAGGTTAGGGTTATTTTTAGCTGTAGTGTTAGGGTTAGGGATAAGGGATCCCATTAGCATTAAGTGTCTTCCTTCCTGTAGCATTAAGGGTTAGGCTTAGAGTTAAAGGTTAAGGTTAGGGTCAGTGTTAAGATTTAGGGTGAGGGTTAACGGTTAGGGTAAAGGTTAAGCGTTAGGGTTAGGGATTATTGATTAGGGTTTTTGGTTAGTGTTAGGGTTAGCGGTTAGGAATTAGTGTTTTATGAAGGGGTATGGTTAGAATTAGGATTGGGGTTGGAGTTAGGATGAGGTATAGGGGTTAGGTTTAGGGGTTAGTTTTAGGGTAAAAGGATAGGATTAGGGTTACGAGTTGGGCTTAGGTTTAGGGTTAAAGTTTACTGCTAGGGTTAGGTATAGGGTTCAGGGTTAGCTTTAGGGGTTCTGGTTCGGGTTAGGTGTTAGGTTAGTGTCAGGGTTAGGTCTAGTGGTGAGGGTAAGGTTTAGGGTTAGCTTTTAGAGCTAGGGTTAGTTTTAATGGTTAGGATTAGGATTAGGGTTAAGGGTTAGGGTAAGGCTTAGGGGGCTGGGATTGTACCCGGGAACCCACTCTATCATACTCTGGGTATGAGCCCGTGGGTTTCATGCAGGACGCAGAGGTAGAGCCTCCTTTCACGCATGGCATGGGAGGATTGCAGGCTTTCTAAACTCTAAGAAAGCAAGAAGTCTGAGAATTAGATTTAGGGTTAGGATTATGGTTAGGGTTAAGGATGAAGTTTAGTGTTAGGGTGAGGGCTTAGGGTTAGGGATTAGGGTTAGGGTTAAAGGTTAGTCTTAGGTTTAATGGTTACACTTTGGTATAGGTTTGAGGTTACCGTTAGGGTTAAGATGAGGGGTTAGGGTTTGGTACAGGGTTAGGGTTAAGTGTTAGGTTTAGGGTTGAAGATTAGGATTAGGGTTAGGATTAAAGGTTAGCGTGAGAGTTAACGCTTAGGGTTAAGGTTAAGAGTTAGGGTTTAGGGTTAGGGTTAGGGTTAGGGTTAGTTTTAGGGTTAGAGTTATGTGCTACGCTTTGTGTTAGAGGTTAGGGTTAGGTTTACTGGTCACGGTTAGGGTTACGTTTAGGGGGTAGCATTAGGGTTAGGGTTAGGGTTAAGGGATAGGATTAGGGATAAGTGTTGGGCTTAGGGTTAGGGTTTAGTGTTAGGGTTAGCATTAAGGATTAGGGTTAGGGTCAGGGTTAAATTCTTGGGTGCGGGTAATGGTTAGGGTCAGGGTTAAGGTTCACGGATAGGGTTAGTGTTAAGGGTTACGGGTAGGTTTAGGGTTCAGGGTTAGAGTTAGCATTAGGGCTTAAGGTTAGGATTAGTCGGTAGGTTAGACTTAGGGTTAGATCTAGGCGTTATGGTAAGGGCTAGCGTTAGGGTTAAGAGATAGGGTTAGGTTTAATGCTTAGGATTAGGGTTAGGGTTTGGGGTTAAAGTAAGTGTTTGGGGTTAGGTTTCAGGATCCAAGGTTAGGGTTATTTTTAGCTGTAGTGTTAGGGTTAGGGATAAGGGATCCCATTAGCATTAAGGGTCTTCCTTACTGTAGGATTAAGGGTTAGGCTTAGAGTTAAAGGTTAAGGTTAGGGTCAGTGTTGAGATTTAGAGTTAGGGTTAACAGTTAGGGTAAAGGTTAAGCGTTAGGGTTAGGGATTAGTGATTAGGCTTTTTGGTTAGTGTTAGGGTTAGCGGTTAGGAGTTAGTGTTTTATGAATGGGTATGGTTAGAATTAGGAATGGGGTTAGATTTAGGGTGAGGTTTAGGTGTTAGGTTTAGTGGTTAGTTTTAGGGTAAAAGGATAGGATTAGGGTTACGGGTTGGGCTTAGGTTTAGGGTTAAAGTTTACTGCTAGGGTTAGGGATAGGGTTCAGGGTTAGCTTTAGGGGTTCTGGTTAGGGTTAGGTGTTAGGTTAGAGTCATGGTTAGGTCTAGTCGTGAGGGTAAGGTTTAGGGTCAGCTTTAAGAGCTAGGGTTAGGTTTAATGGTTAGGATTAGGATTAGGGTTAAGGGTTAGGGTAAGGCTTAGGGGTTAGGGTGAAGGGTTAGGGTCAAGGGTTAGGGTTTTTGTTAGGCATAGCGTTGGGGTTAGAAGTAAGGGTTACTGTCAGTGTTAGGGTTGTAGATAGGGTTACGGTTAGGGTATCGGTTTAGAATTAGGGTTAGGGATTAGGTGTCACAGTGATGACTAGGAGATAGGGTTAGAATTATGGGATAGGGGTTGTTCTCAGGAAATGGGTTATGCATTAACGTTAGGATAAGAGGTTAAAGTTAGGCGCACGGTGAGGTTTACGTGTTAAGGGGAGAAATAGGAACAGGGTTGGGTGTTATGTTCAGGGTTAGGGTTATCTGTTAAAGATATTGTTTATGCTTAGCGCACGGGCCCTGTCTGCATTAGGCGGGCGGGGGGAGTTTAGGGGGCTGGGATTGTACCAGGGAACCCACTCTGTCATACTCTGGGTATGGGCCCGTGGGTTTCATGCAGGACACAGTGGTAGAGCCTCCTTTCACGCATGGCATGGGAGGATTGCAGGCTTTCTAAACTCTAAGAAAGCAAGAAGTCTGAGAATGAGATTTAGGGTTGGATTATGGTTAGGGTTAAGGATGAAGTTTAGTGTTAGTCTGAGGGCTTAGGGTTAGGGATTAGGGTTAGAGTTAAAGGCTACTCTTAGGTTTAACGGCTACACTTTGGTTTAGGGTTGAGGTTTACGGTTAGGGTTAAGATGAGGGGTTAGGGTTTGGTACAGGGTTAGGGTTAAGTGTTAGGTGTAGGGTTGAAGATTAGGATTAGGGTTAGGATTAAAGGTTAGCGTGAGAGTTAACGCTTAGTGTTAAGGTTAAGAGTTAGGGTTTGGAGTTAGGGTTGGGGTTAGGTTTAGTTTTAGGTTTAGAGTTATGTGCTATGGTTTGTGTTAGAGGTTAAGGTTAGGTTTACTGGTCACGGTTAGGGTTACGTTTCGGGGTTAGCATTAGGGTTAGGGTTAAGAGATACGATTAGGGTTAAGTGTTGGGAGTAGGGTAGGGTTTAGTGTTAGGGTTATCATTAAGGATTAGGGGTAGGGTCAGGGTTAAATGCTTGGGTGCGGGTAATGGTTAGGGTCAGGGTTAAGGTTCACGGATAGGGTTAGTGTTAAGGGTTACGGGTAGGTTTAGGGTTCAGGGTTAGAGTAGCATTAGGGCTTAAGGTTAGGATTAGGCGGTAGGTTAGATATAGGGTTAGATCTAGGCGTTAGGGTAAGGGCTACCGTTAGGGTTAAGAGATAGGGTTAGGTTTAATGCTTAGGATTAGGGTTAGGGTTTGGGGTTAAAGTAAGTGTTAGGGGTTAGGTTTCAGGATCAAAGCTTAGGGTTATTTTTAGCTGTAGTGTTAGGGTTAGGGATAAGGGATCCCATTAGCATTAAGGGTCTTCCTTACTGTAGGGTTAAGGGTTAGGCTTAGAGTTAAAGTTTAAGGTTAGGGTCAGTGTTAAGATTTAGGGTGAGGGTTAACGGTTAGGGTAAAGGTTAAGC
>NW_027182904.1:542500-552500 GCF_041146395.1 Eulemur rufifrons | reverse complement strand
TTAAGGGATACGATTAGGGTTAAGTGTTGGGAGTAGTGTGAGGGTTTAGTGTTAGGGTTATCATTAAGGATTAGGGGTAGGGTCAGGGTTAAATGCTTGGTTGCGGTTAATGGTTAGGGTCAGGGTTAAGGTTCACGGATAGGGTTAGTGTTAAGGGTTACGGGTAGGTTTAGGGTTGAGGGTTAGAGTTAGCATTAGGGCTTAAGGTTAGGATTAGGCGGTAGTTTCGATTTAGGGTTAGATATAGGCCTTAGGGTAAGGGCTAGCGTTAGGGTTAAGAGATAGGGTTAGGTTTAATGCTTAGGATTAGGGTTAGGGTTTGGGGTTAAAGTAAGTGTTAGCGGTTAGGTTTAAGGATCAAAGGTTAGGTTATTTTTAGCTGTAGTGTTAGGGTTAGGGATAAGGGATCCCATTAGCATTAAGGGTCTTCCTTACTGTAGGGTTAAGGGTTAGGCTTAGAGTTAAAGGTTAAGGTTAGGGTCAGTGTTAAGATTTAGGGTGAGGGTTAACGGTTAGGGTAAAGGTTAAGCGTTAGGGTTAGGGATTAGTGATTAGGGTTTTTGGTTAGTGTTTGGGTTAGCGGTTAGGAGTTAGTGTTTTATGAAGGGGTATGGTTAGAATTAGGATTGGGGTTAGAGTTAGGGTGAGGTATAGGGGTTAGGTTTAGGGGTTAGTTTTAGGGTAAAAGGATAGGATTAGGGTTACGGGTTGGGCTTAGGTTTAGGGTTAAAGTTTACTGCTAGGGTTAGGGATAGGTTTCAGGCTTAGTTTTAGGGGTTCTGGTTAGGGTTAGGTGTTAGGTTAGTGTCAGGGTTAGGTCTAGTCGTGAGGGTAAGGTTTAGGGTTAGCTTTAAGAGCTAGGGTTAGGTTTAATGGTTAGGATTAGGATTAGGGTTAAGGGTTAGGGTAAGGCTTAGGGATTAGGGTGAAGGGTTAGGGTCAAGGGTTAGGGTTTTTGTTAGGCATAGCGTTGGGGTTAGAAGTAAGGGTTACTGTCAGTGTTAGGGTTGTAGGTAGGGTTACGGTTAGGGTTAGCGGTTTAGAATTAGGGTTAGGGATTAGGTGTCACAGTGATGACTAGGAGATAGGGTTAGAATTAAGGGATAGCGGTTGTTCTCAGGAAATGGGTTATGCATTAACGTTAGGATAAGAGGTTAAAGTTAGGCGCACTTTGAGGTTTACGTGTTAAGGGGAGAAATAGGAACAGGGTTGGGTGTTACGTTCAGGGTTAGGGTTATCTGTTAAAGGTATGTTTTTGCTTAGCGCACGGGCCCTGTCTGCATTAGGCGGGCGGGGGGAGTTTAGGGGGCTGGGATTGTACCCGGGAACCCACTCTATCATACTCTGGGTATCGGCCCGTGGGTTTCATGCAGGACACAGTGGTAGAGGCTCCATTCACCCATGGCATGGGATGATGGCAGGCTTTCTAAACACTAAGAAAGCAAGAAGTGTGAGAATGAGATTTAGGGTTGGATTATGGTTAGCGTTAAGGATGAAGTTTAGTGTTAGGGTGAGGGCTTAGGCTTAGGTATTAGGGTTACGGTTAAAGGTTACTCTTAGGTTTAACGGTTACACTTTGGTTTAGGGTTGAGGTTTACGATTAGGGTTAAGATGAGGGGTTAGGTTATGGTACAGGGTTAGGGTTAAGTGTTAGGTTTAGTGTTGAAGATTAGGATTAGGGTTAGGATTAAAGGTTAGCGTGAGAGTTAACGCTTAGGGTTAAGGTTAAGAGTTAGGGTTTAGGGTTAGGGTTAGGGATAGGGTTAGTTTTAGTAAGTTTAGTGCTATGGTTTGTGTTAGAGGTTAGAGTTAGGTTTACTGGTCACGGTTAGGGTTACGTTTAGGGGTTAGCATTAGGGTTTGGGTTAAGGGATAGGATTAGGGATAAGTGTTGGGCTTAGGGTTAGGGTTTAGTGTTAGGGTTAGCATTAAGGATTCGGGGTAGGGTCAGGGTTAAATGCTTTGGTGCGGGTAATGGTTAGGGTCAGAGTTAAGGTTGACGGATAGGGTTAGTGTTAAGGGTTACGGGTAGGTTTAGGGTTCAGGGTTAGAGTTAGCATTAGGGCTTAAGGTTAGGATTAGGCGGTAGGTTAGATTTAGGGTTAGATCTAGGCGTTAGGGTAAGGGCTAGCGTTAGGGTTAAGAGATAGGGTTAGGTTTAATGCTTAGGATTAGGGTTAGGGTTTGGGGTTAAAGTAAGTGTTAGGGGTTAGGTTTAAGGATCAAATGTTAGGGTTATTTTTAGCTGTAGTGTTAGGGTTACGGATAAGGGATCCCATTAGCATTAAGGGTCTTCCTTACTGTAGGGTTAAGGGTTAGGCTTAGAGTTAAAGGTTAAGGTTAGGGTCAGTGTTAAGATTTAGGGTGAGGGTTAACGGTTAGGGTAAAGGTTAAGCGTTAGGGTTAGGGATTAGTGATTAGGGTTTTTGGTTAGTGTTAGGGTTAGCGGTTAGGAGTTAGTGTTTTATGAAGGGGTATGGTTAGAATTAGGATTGGGGTTAGAGTTAGGGTGAGGTATAGGGGTTAGGATTAGGGTAAAAGGATAGGATTAGGGCTACGGGTTGGGCTTAGGTTTAGGGTTAAAGTTTACTGCTAGGCTTAGGGATAGGGTTCAGGGTTAGCTTTAGGGGTCTGGTTAGGGTCAGGTGTTAGGTTAGTGTCAGGGTTCGGTCTAGTCGTGAGGGTAAGGTTTAGGGTTAGCTTTAAGAGCTAGGGTTAGTTTTAATGGTTAGGATTAGGATTAGGGTTAAGGGTTAGGGTAAGGCTTAGGGGTTAGTGTGAAGGGTTAGGGTCAAGGGTTAGGGTTTTTGTTAGGCATAGCGTTGGGGTTAGAAGTAAGGGTTACTGTCAGTGTTAGGGTTGTAGGTAGGGTTACGGTTAGGGTTAGCGGTTTAGAATTAGGGTTAGGGATTAGGTGTCACAGTGATGACTAGGAGATAGGGTTAGAATAATGGGATAGGGGTTGTTCTCAGGAAATGGGTTATGCATTAACGTTAGGATAAGAGGTTAAAGTTAGGCGCACGGTGAGGTTTAGGTGTTAAGGGGAGAAATAGGAACAGGGTTGGGTGTTATGTTCAGGGTTAGGGTTATCTGTTAAAGGTATTGTTTATGCTTAGCGCACGGGCCCTGTCTGCATTGGGCGGGCGGGGGGAGTTTAGGGGGCTTGGATTGTACCCGGGAACCCACTCTATCATACTCTGGGTATGGGCCAGTGGGTTTCATGCAGGACGCAGTTGTAGAGCCTCCTTTCACGCATGGCATGGGAGGATTGCAGGCTTTCTAAACTCTAAGAAAGCAAGAAGTCTGAGAATTAGATTTAGGGTTAGGATTATGATTAGGGTTAAGGATGAAGTTTAGTGTTAGGGTGAGGGCTTAGGGTTAGGGATTAGGGTTAGGGTTAAAGGTTACTCTTAGGTTTAACGGTTACACTTTGGTTTCGGGTTGAGGTTTACGGTTAGGGTTAAGATGAGGGGTTAGGGTTTGGTACAGGGTTAGGGTTAAGTGTTAGGTTTAGGGTTGAAGATTAGGATTAGGGTTAGGATTAAAGGTTAGCGTGAGAGTTAACGCTTAGGGTTAAGGTTAAGAGTTAGGGTTTAGGGTTAGGGTTAGGGTTAGTTTTAGGGTTAGAGTTATGTGCTATGGTTTGTGTTAGAGGTTAGGGTTAGGTTTACTGGTCACGGTTAGGGTTACATTTAGGGGGTAGCATTAGGGTTAGGGTTAGGGTTAAGGGATAGGATTAGGGATAAGTGTTGGGCTTAGGGTTAGGGTTTAGTGTTAGGGTTATCATTAAGGATTAGGGGAAGGGTCAGGGTTAAATGCTTGGGTGGTGGTAATGGTTAGGGTCAGGGTTAATGTTCACGGATAGGGTTAGTGTTAAGGGTTACGGGTAGGTTTAGGGTTCAGGGTTAGAGTTATCATTAGGGCTTAAGGTTAGGATTAGGCGGTAGGTTCGATTTAGGGTTAGATCTAGGCGTTAGGGTACGGGCTAGCGTTAGGGTTAAGAGATAGGGTTAGGCTTAATGCTTAGGGTTAGGGTTAGGGTTTGGGATTAAAGTAAGTGTTAGGGGTTAGGTTTAAGGATCAAAGCTTAGGGTTATTTTAGCTGTAGTGTTAGGGTTAGGGATAAGGGATCCCATTAGCATTAAGGGTCTTCCTTACTGTAGGCTTAAGGGTTAGGCTTAGAGTTAAAGGTTAAGGTTAGGGTCAGTGTTAAGATTTAGGGTGAGGGTTAACGGTTAGGGTAAAGGTTAAGCGTTAGGGTTAGGGATTAGTGATTAGGGTTTTTGGTTAGTGTTAGGGTTAGCGGTTAGGAGTTATTGTTTTATGAAGGGGTATGGTTAGAATTAGGATTGGGGTTAGAGTTAGGGTGAGGTATAGGGGTTAGGTTTAGGGGTTAGTTTTAGGGTAAAAGGATAGGATTAGGGTTACGGGTTGGGCTTAGGTTTAGGGTTAAAGTTTACTGCTAGGGTTAGGGATAGGGTTCAGGGTTAGCTTTAGGGGTTCTGGTTAGGGTTAGGTGTTAGGTTAGTGTCAGGGTTAGGTCTAGTCGTGAGGGTAAGGTTTAGGGTTACCTTTAAGAGCTAGGGTTAGGTTTAATGGTTAGGATTAGGATTAGGGTTAAGGGTTAGGGTAAGGCTTAGGGGTTAGGGTGAAGGGTTAGGGTTTATATTAGGCATAGCGTTGGGGATAGAAGTAAGGGTTACTGTCAGTGTTAGGGTTGTAGGTAGGGTTACGGTTAGGGTTAGCGGTTTAGAATTAGGGTTAGGGATTAGGTGTCACAGTGATCACTAGGAGATAGGGTTAGAATTATGGGATAGGGGTTGTTCTCAGGAAATGCCTTATGCATTAACGTTAGGATAAGAGGTTAAAGTTAGGCGCACGGTGAGGTTTACGTGTTAAGGGGAGAAATAGGAACAGGGTTGGGTGTTACGTTCAGGGTTAGGGTTATCTGTTAAAGGTATTGTTTATGCTTAGCGCACGGGCCCTGTCTGCATTAGGCGGGCGGGGGGAGTTTAGGGGGCTGGGATTGTACCCGGGAAGCCACTCTATCATACTCTGGGTATGGGCCCGTGGGTTTCATGCAGGACACAGTGGTAGAGCCTCCTTTCACGCATGGCATGGGAGGATTGCAGGCTTTCTAAACTCTAAGAAAGCAAGAAGTCTGAGAATTAGATTTAGGGTTAGGATTCTGGTTAGGGTTAAGGATGAAGTTTAGTGTTAGGGTGAGGGCTTAGGGTTAGGGATTAGGGTTAGGGTTAAAGGTTACTCTTAGGTTTAACGGTTACACTTTGGTTTAGGGTTGAGGTTTACGGTTAGGGTTAAGATGAGGGGTTAGTGTTTGGTACAGGGTTAGGGTTAAGTGTTAGGTTTAGGGTTGAAGATTAGGATTAGGGTTAGGATTAAAGGATAGCGTGAGAGTTAACGCTTAGGGTTAAGGTTAAGAGTTAGGGTTTAGAGTTAGAGTTAGGGTTAGTTTTAGGGTTAGAGTTATGTGCTATGGTTTGTGTTACAGGTTAGGGTTATGTTTACTGGTCACGGTTAGGGTTACGTTTAGGGGGTAGCATTAGGGTTAGGGTTAGGGTTAAGGGATAGGATTAGGGATAAGTGTTGGCCTTAGGGATAGGGTTTAGTGTTAGGGTTAGCAGTAAGGATTAGGGTTAGGGTCAAGGTTAAATGCTTGGGTGCGGGTAATGGTTAGGGTCAGGGTTAAGCTTCACGGATAGGGTTAGTGTTAAGGGTTACGGGTAGGTTTAGGGTTCAGGGTTAGAGTTAGCATTAGGGCTTAAGGTTAGGATTAGGCGGTAGGTTAGACTTAGGGTTAGATCTAGGCGTTATGGTAAGGGCTAGCGTTAGGGTTAAGAGATAGGGTTAGGTTTAATGCTTAGGATTAGGGTTAGGGTTTGGGGTTAAAGTAAGTGTTAGGGGTTAGGTTTAAGGATCCAAGGTTAGGGTTATTTTTAGCTGTAGTGTTAGGGTTAGGGATAAGGGATCCCATTAGCATTAAGGGTCTTCCTTACTGTAGGGTTAAGGGTTAGGCTTAGAGTTAAAGGTTAAGGTTAGGGTCAGTGTTAAGATTTAGGGTGAGGGTTAACGGTTAGGGTAAAGGTTAAGCGTTAGGGTTAGGGATTAGTGATTAGGGTTTTTGGTTAGTGTTAGGGTTAGCGGTTAGGAGTTAGTGTTTTATGAAGGGGTATGGTTAGAATTAGGATTGGGGTTAGAGTTAGGGTGAGGTATAGGGGTTAGGTTTAGGGGTTAGTTTTAGGGTAAAAGGATATGATTAGGGTTACGGGTTGGGCTTAGGTTTAGGGTTAAAGTTTACTGCTAGGGTTAGGGATAGGGTTCAGGGTTAGCTTTAGGGGTTCTGGTTAGTGTTAGGTGTTAAGTTAGTGTCAGGGTTAGGTCTAGTCGTGAGGGTAAGGTTTAGGGTTAGCTTTAAGAGCTAGGGTTAGGTTTAATGGTTAGGATTAGGATTAGGGTTAAGGGTTAGGGTAAGGCTTAGGGGTTAGGGTGAAGGGTTAGGGTCAAGGGTTAGGGTTTTTGTTAGGCATAGCGTTGGGGTTTGAAGTAAGGGTTACTGTCAGTGTCAGGGTTGTAGGTAGGGTTACGGTTAGGGTTAGCGGTTTAGAATTAGGGTTAGGGATTAGGTGTCACAGTGATGACTAGGAGATAGGGTTAGAATTATGGGATAGGGGTTGTTCTCAGGAAATGGGTTATGCATTAACGTTAGGATAAGAGTTTAAGTTAGGCGCACGGTGAGGTTTACGTGTTAAGGGGAGAAATAGGAACAGGGTTGGGTGTTATGTTCAGGGTTAGGGTTATCTGTTAAAGGTATTGTTTATGCTTAGTGCACGGGCCCTGTCTGCACTGGGCGAGCGGGGGGAGTTTAGGGGGCTGGGATTGTACCCGGGAACCCACTCTATCATACTCTGGGTATGAGCCCGTGGGTTTCATGCAGGACGCAGTGGTAGAGCCTCCTTTCACGCATGGCATGGGAGGATTGCAGGCTTTCTCAACTCTAAGAAAGCAAGAAGTCTGACAATTAGATTTAGGGTTAGGATTATGGTTAGGGTTAAGGATGAAGTTTAGTGTTAGGGTCAGGGCTTAGGGTTAGGGATTAGGGTTAGGGTTAAAGGTTACTCTTAGGTTTAACGGTTACACTTTGGTTTAGGGTTGAGGTTTACGGTTAGGGTTAAGATGAGGGGTTAGGGTTTGGTACAGGGTTAGGGTTAAGTGTTAGGTTTAGGGTTGAAGATTAGGATTAGGGTTCGGATTAAAGGTTAGCGTGAGAGTTAACTCTTAGTGTTAAGGTTAAGAGTTAGGGTTTAGGGTTAGGGTTAGGGTTAGGGTTAGTTTTAGGGTTAGAGTTATGTGCTATGGTTTGTGTTAGAGGTTAGGGTAAGGTTTACTGGTCACGGTTAGGGTTACGTATAGGGGGTAGCATTAGGGTTAGGCTTAGGGTTAGGGTTAGGGGAAAGGATTAGGGATAAGTGTTGGGCTTAGGGTTAGGGTTTAGTGTTAGGGTTAGCATTAAGGATTAGGGTTAGGGTCAGGGTTATATGCTTGGGTGCGGGTAATGGTTAGGGTCAGGGTTAAGGTTCACGGATAGGGTTAGTGTTAAGGGTTACGCGTAGGTTTAGGGTTCAGGGTTAGAGTTAGCATTAGGGCTTAAGGTTAGGATTAGGCGGTAGGTTAGACTTAGGGTTAGATCTAGGCCTTAGGGTAAGGGCTAGCGTTAGGGTTAAGAGATAGGGTTAGGTTTAATGCTTAGGATTAGGGTTAGGGTTTGGGGTTAAAGTAAGTGTTAGGGGTTAGGTTTCAGGATCCAAGGTTAGGGTTATTTTTAGCTGTAGTGTTAGGGTTAGGGATAAGGGATCCCATTAGCATTAAGGGTCTTCCTTACTGTAGGGTTAAGGGTTAGGCTTAGAGTTAAAGGTTAAGGTTAGGGTCAGTATTAAGATTTAGGGTGAGGGTTAACGGTTAGGGTAAAGGTTAAGCGTAATGGTTAGGCATTAGTGATTAGGGTTTTTGGTTAGTGTTAGGGTTAGCGGTTAGGAGTTAGTGTTTTATGAAGGGGTATGTTTAGAATTAGGATTGGGGTTAGAGTTAGGGTGAGGTATAGGGGTTAGGTTTAGGGGTTACTTTTAGGGTAAAAGGATAGGATTAGGGTTTCGGGTTGGGCTTAGGTTTAGGGTTAAAGTTACTGCTAGGGTTAGCGATAGGGTTCAGGGTTAGCATTAGGGTTTCTGGTTAGGGTGAGGTGTTAGGTTAATGTCAGGGTTAGGTCTAGTCGTGAGGGTAAGGTTTAGGGTTAGCTTTAAGAGCTAGGGTTAGGTTTAATGGTTAGGATTAGGATTAGGGTTAAGGGTTAGGGTTAGGCTTAGGGGTTAGGGTGAAGGGTTAGGGTCAAGGGTTAGGGTTTTTGTTAGGCATAGCGTTGGGGTTAGAAGTAAGGGTTACTGTCAGTGTTAGGGTTGTAGGTAGGGTTACGGTTAGGGTTAGCGGTTTAGAATTAGGGTTAGGGATTAGGTGTCACAGTGATGACTAGGAGATAGGGTTAGAATTATGGGATAGGGGTTGTTCTCAGGAAATGGGTTATGCATTAACGTTAGGATAAGAGGTTAAAGTTAGGCGCACGGTGAGGTTTACGTGTTAAGGGGAGAAATAGGAACAGGGTTGGGTGTTATGTTCAGGGTTAGGGTTATCTGTTAAAGGTATTGTTTATGCTTAGCGCACGGGCACTGTCTGCATTGGGCGGGCGGGGGGAGTTTAGGGGGTGGGATTGTACCCGGGAACCCACTCTATCATACTCTGGGTATGGGCCCGTCGGTTTCATGCAGGACGCAGTGGTAGAGCCTCCTTTCACGCATGGCATGGGAGGATTGCAGGCTTTCTAAACTCTAAGAAAGCAAGAAGTCTGAGAATTAGATTTAGGGTTAGGATTCTGGTTAGGGTTAAGGATGAAGTTTAGTGTTAGGGTGAGGGCTTAGGGTTAGGGATTAGGGTTAGGGTTAAAGGTTACTCTTAGGTTTAACGGTTACACTTTGGTTTAGGGTTGAGGTTTACGGTTAGGGTTAAGATGAGGGGTTAGGGTTTGGTACAGGGTTAGGGTTAAGTGTTAGGTTTAGGGTTGAAGATTAGGATTAGGGTTAGGATTAAAGGTTAGCGTGAGAGTTAACGCTTAGGGTTAAGGTTAAGAGTTAGGGTTTAGGGTTAGGGTTAGGGTTAGTTTTAGAGTTAGAGTTATGTGCTATGGTTTGTGTTAGAGGTTAGGGTTAGGTTTACTGGTCACAGCTAGGGTTAGGTTTAGGGGGTAGCATTAGGGTTAGGCTTATGGTTAGGGTTAAGGGATAGAATTAGGGATAAATGTTGGGCTTAGGGTTAGGTTTAGTGTTAGGGTTATCATTAAGGATTAGGGGTAGGGTCAGGGTTAAATGCTTGGGTGCGGGTAATGGTTAGGGTCAGGGTTAAGGTTCACGGATAGGGTTAGTGTTAAGGGTTACGGGTAGGTTTAGGGTTCAGGGTTAGAGTTAGCATTAGGGCTTAAGGTTAGGATTAGGCGGTAGGTTAGATTTAGGGTTAGATCTACGCGTTAGGATAAGGGCTAGCGTTAGGGTTAAGAGATAGGGTTAGGTTTAATGCTTAGGATTAGGGTTAGGGTTTGGGGTTAAAGTGTTAGGGGTTAGGTTTAAGGATCAAAGGTTAGGGTTATTTTTAGCTGTAGTGTTAGGGTTAGGGATAAGGGATCCCATTAGCATTAAGGGTCTTCCTTACTGTAGGGTTAAGGGTTAGGCTTAGAGTTAAAGGTTAAGGTTAGGGTCAGTGTTAAGATTTAGGGTGAGGGTTAACGGTTAGGGTAAAGGTTAAGCGTTAGGGTTAGGGATTAGTGATTAGGGATTTTGGTTAGTGTTAGGTTTAGCGGTTAGGAGTTAGTGTTTTATGAAGGGGTATGGTTAGAATTAGGATTGGGGTTAGAGTTAGGGTGAGGTATAGGGGTTAGGTT
>NW_027182904.1:515000-535000 GCF_041146395.1 Eulemur rufifrons | reverse complement strand
AGGGTGAGGGTTAACGGTTAGCGTAAAGGTTAAGCGTTAGGGTTAGGGATTAGTGATTAGGGTTTTTGGTTAGTGTCAGGGTTAGCGGTTAGGAGTTAGTGTTTTATGAAGGGGTATGGTTAGAATTAGGATTGGGGTTAGAGTTAGGGTGAGGTATAGGGGTTAGGTTTAGGGGTTAGTTTTAGGGTAAAAGGATAGGATTAGGGTTACGGGTTGGGCTTAGGTTTAGGGTTAAAGTCTACTGCTAGGGTTACGGATAGGGTTCAGGCTTAGCTTTAGGGGTTCTGGTTAGGGTTAGGTGTTAGGTTAGTGTCAGGGTTAGGTCTAGTCGTGAGGGTAAGATTTAGGGTTAGCTTTAAGAGCTAGGGTTAGGTTTAATGGTTAGGATTAGGATTAGGGTTAAGGGTTAGGGTAAGGCTTAGGGGTTAGGGTGAAGGGTTAGGGTCAAGGGTTAGGGTTTTTGTTAGGCATAGCGTTGGGGTTAGAAGTAAGGGTTACTGTCAGTGTTAGGGTTGTAGGTAGGGTTACGGTTAGGGTTAGCGGTTTAGAATTAGGGTTAGGGATTAGGTGTCACAGTGATGACTAGGAGATAGGGTTAGAATTATGGGATAGGGGTTGTTCTCAGGAAATGGGTTATGCATTAACGTTAGGATAAGAGGTTAAAGTTAGGCGCACGGTGAGGTTTACGTGTTAAGGGGAGAAATAGGAACAGGATTGGGTGTTATGTTCAGGGTTAGGGTTATCTGTTAAAGGTATTGTTTATGCTTAGCGCACGGGCCCTGTCTGCATTAGGCGGGCGGGGTGAGTTTAGGGGGCTGGGATTGTACCCGGGAAGCCACTCTATCATACTCTGGGTATGGGCCCGTGGGTTTCATGCAGGACCCAGTGGTAGAGCCTCCTTTCACGCATGGCATGGGAGGATTGCAGGCTTTCTAAACTCTAAGAAAGCAAGAAGTCTGAGAATTAGATTTAGGGTTAGGATTCTGGTTAGGGTTAAGGATGAAGTTTAGTGTTAGGGTGAGGGCTTAGGGTTAGGGATTAGGGTTAGGGTTAAAGGTTACTCTTAGGTTTAACGGTTACACTTTGGTTTAGGGTTGAGGTTTAGGGTTAGGGTTAAGGTGAGGGGTTAGGGTTTGGTACAGGGTTAGGGTTAAGTGTTAGGTTTAGGGTTGAAGATTAGGATTAGGGTTAGAATTAAAGGTTAGCGTGAGAGTTAACGCTTAGGGTTAAGGTTAAGAGTTAGGGATTAGGGTTAGGGTTAGTGTTAGGGTTAGTTTTAGGGTTAGAGTTATGTGCTATGGTTTGTGTTAGAGGTTAGGGTTAGATTTACTGGTCACGGTTAGGGTTACGTTTAGGGGGTAGCATTAGGGTTAGGGTTAGGGTTAAGGGATAGGATTAGGGATAAGTGTTGGGCTTAGGGTTAGGGTTTAGTGTTAATGTTAGCATTAAGGATTAGGGTTACGGTCAGGGTTAAATGCTTGGGTGCGGGTAATGGTTAGGGTCAGGGTTAAGGTTCACGGATAGGGTTAGTGTTAAGGGTTACGGGTAGGTTTAGGGTTCAGGGTTAGAGTTAGCATAGGGTTTAAGGTTCGGATTAGGCGGTAGGTTAGATTTAGTGTTAGATCTAGGCGTTAGGATAAGGGCTAGCGTTAAGGTTAAGAGACAGGGTTAGGTTTAATGCTTAGGATTAGGGTTAGGGTTTGGGGTTAAAGTAAGTGTTAGGGGTTAGGTTTAAGGATCAAAGGTTAGGGTTATTTTTAGCTGTAGTGTTAGGGTTAGGGATAAGAGATCCCATTAGCATTAAGGGTCTTCCTTACTGTAGGGTTAAGGGTTAGTCTTAGAGTTAAAGGTTAAGGTTATGGTCAGTGTTAAGATGTAGGGTGAGGGGTAATGGTTAGGGTAAAGTTTAAGCGTTAGGGTTAGGGATTAGTGATTAGGGTTTTTGGTTAGTGTTAGGGTTAGCGGTTAGGAGTTAGTGTTTTATGAAGGGGTATGGTTAGAATTAGGATTGGGGTTAGAGTTAGGGTGAGGTATAGGGGTTAGGTTTAGGGGTTAGTTTTAGGGTAAAAGGATAGGATTAGGGTTACGGGTTGGGCTTAGGTTTATGGTTAAAGTTTACTGCTAGGGTTAGGGATAGGGTTCAGGGTTAGCTTTAGGGGTTCTGGTTAGGGTTAGGTGATAGGTTAGTGTCAGGGTTAGGTCTAGTCGTGAGGGTAAGGTTTAGGGTTAGCTTTAAGAGCTAGGGTTATGTTTAATGGTTAGGATTAGGATTAGGGTTAAGGGTTAGGGTAAGGCTTAGGGGTTAGGGTGAAGGTTTAGGGTCAAGGGTTAGGGTTTTTGTTAGGCATAGCGTTGGGTTTAGAAGTAAGGGTTACTGTCAGTGTTAGGGTTGTAGGTAGGGTTACGGTTAGGGTTAGCGGTTTAGAATTAGGGTTAGGGATTAGGTGTCACAGTGATGACTAGGAGATAGGGTTAGAATTATGGGATAGGGGTTGTTCTCAGGAAATGGGTTATGCATTAACGTTAGGATAAGAGGTTAAAGTTAGGCTCACGGTGATGTTTACGTGTTAAGGGGAGAAATAGGAACAGGGTTGGGTGTTATGTTCAGGGTTAGGGTTATCTGTTAAAGGTATTGTTTATGCTTAGCGCACGGGCCCTGTCGGCATTAGGTGGGCGGGGGGAGTTTAGGGGGCTGGAATTGTACCCGGGAACCCACTCTATCATACTCTGGGTATGGGCCCGTGGGTTTCATGCAGGACACAGTGGTAGAGCCTCCTTTCACGCATGGCATGGGAGGATTTCAGGCTTTCTAAACTCTAAGAAAGCAAGAAATCTGAGAATTAGATTTAGGGTTAGGATTATGGTTAGGGTTAAGGATGAAGTTTAGTGTTAGGGTGAGGGCTTAGGGTTAGGGATTAGGGTTAGGGTTAAAGGTTACTCTTAGGTTTAACAGTTACACTTTGTTTTCGGGTTGAGGTTTAGGGTTAGGGTTAAGATGAGGGGTTAGGGTTTGGTACATGGTTAGGGTTAAGTCTTAGGTTTAGGGTTGAAGATTAGGATTAGGGTTAGGATTAAAGGTTAGCGTGAGAGTTAACGCTTAGGGTTAAGGTTAAGAGTTAGGGTTTAGGGTTAAGGTTAGGGTTAGGGTTCGATTTAGGGTTAGAGTTAAGTGCTTTGGTTTGTGTTAGAGGTTAGGGTTAGGTTTACTGCTCACGGTTAGGGTTACGTGTAGGGGTTAGCATTAGGGTTAGGGTTAAGTGATAGGATTAGGGTTAAGTGTTGGTCTTAGAGTTAGGGTTTAGCTTTAGGGTTATCATTAAGGATTAGGGGCAGGGTCCAGGTAAAATGCTTGGGTGCGGGTAATGGTTAGGGTCAGGGTTAAGGTTCACGGATAGGGTTAGTGTTAAGGGTTACGGGTAGGTTTAGGGTTCAGGGTTAGAGTTAGCATTAGGGCTTAAGGTTAGGATTAGGCGGTAAGTTAGATTTAGGGTTAGATCTAGGCGTTAGGGTAAGGGCCAGCGTTAGGGTTAAGAGACAGGGTTAGATTTAATGCTTAGGATTAGGGTTAGGGTTTTGGGTTAAAGTAAGTGTTAGGGGTTAGGTTTAAGGATCCAAGGTTAGGGTTATTTTTAGCTGTAGTGTTAGGGTTAGGGATAAGGGATCCCATTAGCATTAAGGGTCTTCCTTACTGTAGGGTTAAGGGTTAGGCTTAGAGTTAAAGGTTAAGGTTAGGGTCAGTGTTAAGATTTAGGGTGAGGGTTAACGGTTAGGGTAAAGGTTAAGCGTCAGGGTTAGGGATTAGTGATTAGGGATTTTGGTTAGTGTTAGTGTTAGCGGTTAGGAGTTAGTGTTTTATGAAGGGGTATGGTTAGAATTAGGATTGGGGTTAGAGTTAGGGTGAGGTATAGGGGTTAGGTTTAGGGGTTAGTTTTAGGGTAAAAGGATAGGATTAGCTTTACGGGTTGGGCTTAGGTTTAGGGTTAAAGTTTACTGCTAGGGTTAGGGATAGGGTTCAGGCTTAGCTTTAGGGGTTCTGGTTAGGGTTAGGTGTTAGGTTAGTGTCAGGGTTAGGTCTAGTCGTGAGGGTAAGGTTTAGGGTTAGCTTTAAGAGCTAGGGTTAGGTTTAATGGTTAGGATTAGGATTAGGGTTAAGGGTTAGGGTAAGGCTTAGGGGTTAGGGTGAAGGATTAGGGTCAAGTGTTAGGGTGTTTGTTAGGCATAGCCTTGGGGTTAGAAGTAAGGGTCACTGTCAGTGTTAGGGTTGTAGGTAGGGTTACGGTTAGGGTTAGCGGTTTAGAATTAGGGTTAGGGAATAGGTGTCACAGTGATGACTAGGAGATAGGGTTACAATTATGGGATAGGGGTTGTTCTCAGGAAATGGGTTATGCATTAACGTTAGGATAAGAGGTTAAAGTTAGGCGCACGGTGAGGTTTACGTGTTAAGGGGAGAAATAGGAACAGGGTTGGGTGTTATGTTCAGGGTTAGGGTTATCTGTTAAAGGTATTGTTTATGCTTAGCGCACGGGCCCTGTCTGCATTAGGCGGGCGGGGGGAGTTTAGGAGGCTGGGATTTTACCCTGGAACCCACTCTATCATACTCTGGGTATGGGCCCGTGGGTTTCATGCAGGACACAGTGGTAGAGCCTCCTTTCACGCATGGCATGGGAGGATTGCAGGCTTTCTAAACTCTAAGAAAGCAAGAAGTCTGAGAATTAGATTTAGGGGTAGGATTCTGGTTAGGGTTAAGGATGAAGTTTAGTGTTAGGGTGAGGGCTTAGGGTTAGGAATTAGGGTTAGGGTTAAAGGTTACTCTTAGGTTTAACGGTTAAACTTTGGTTTCGGGTTGAGGTTTACGGTTAGGGTTAAGATGAGGGGTTAGGGTTAGGTACAGGGTTAGGGTTAAGTGTTAGGTTTAGGGTTGAAGATTAGGATTAGGGTTAGGATTAAAGGTTAGCGTGAGAGTTAACGCTTAGGGTTAAGGTTAAGAGTTAGGGTTTAGGGTTAGGGTTAGGGTTAGGGTTCGTTTTAGGGTTAGAGTTATGTGCTATGGTTTGTGTTAGAGGTTAGGGTTAGTTTTACTGGTCACAGTTAGGGTTACGTTTAGGGGTTATCATTAGGGTTAGGGTTAGGGTTAGGGTTAAGGGATAGGATTAGGGTTAAGTGTTCGGTTTAGTGTTAGGGTTTAGTGTTAGGGTTATCATTAAGGTTTAGTGTTAGGGTCAGGGTTAAATGCTTGGGTGCCGGTAATGGTTAGGGTCAGGATTAAGGTTCACGGATAGGGTTAGTGTTAAGTGTTACGGGTAGGTTTAGGGTTCAGGGTTAGAGTTAGCATTAGGGCTTAAGGTTAGGATTAGGCGGTAGGTTAGATTTAGGGTGAGATCTAGGCGTTAGGGTAAGGGCTAGCGTTAGGGTTAAGAGATAGGGTTAGGTTTAATGCTCAGGATTAGGGTTAGGATTAGGGGTTAAAGTAAGTGTTAGGGGTTAGTTTTAAGGATCAAAGGTTAGGGTTATTTTTAGCTGTAGTGTTAGGGTTAGGGATAAGGGATCCCATTAGCATTAAGGGTCTTCCTTACTGTAGGGTTAAGGGTTAGGCTTAGAGTTAAAGGTTAAGGTTAGGGTCAGTGTTAAGATTTAGGGTGAGGGTTAACGGCTAGGGTAAAGGTTAAGCGTTAGGGTTAGGGATTAGTGATTAGGCTTTTTGGTTAGAGTTAGGGTTAGCGGTTAGGAGTTAGTGTTTTATGAAGGGGTATGTTTAGAATTAGGATTGGGGTTAGAGTTAGGGTGAGGTATAGGGGTTAGGTTTAGGGGTTAGATTTAGGGTAAAAGGATAGGATTAGGGTTACGAGTTGGGCTTAGGTTTAGGGTTAAGGTTTACTGCTAGGGTTAGGGATAGGGTTCAGGGTTAGCTTTAGGGGTTCTGGTTAGGGTTAGGTGTTAGGTTAGTGTCAGGGTTAGGACTAGTCGTGAGGGTAAGGTTTAGGGTTAGCTTTAAGAGCTACGGTTAGGTTTAATGGTTAGGATTATGATTAGGGTTAAGGGTTAGGGTAAGGCTTAGGGGTTAGGGTGAAGGTTTAGGGTCAAGGGTTACAGTTTTTGTTAGGCATAGCTTTGGGGTTAGAAGTAAGGGTTACTGTCAGTGTTAGGGTTGTAGGTAGGGTTACGGTTAGGGTTAGCGGTTTAGAATTAGGGTTAGGGATTACTTGTCACAGTGATGACTAGGAGATAGGGTTTGAATTATGGGATAGGGGTTGTTCTCAGGAAATGGGTTATGCATTAACGTTAGGATAAGAGGTTAAAGTTAGGCGCACGGTGAGGTTTACGTGTTAAGGGGAGAAATAGGAACAGGGTTGGGTGTTATGTTCAGGGTTAGGGTTATCTGTTAAAGGTATTGTTTATGCTTAGCGCACGGGCCCTTTGTGCATTAGGCGGGCGGGGGGAGTTTAGGTGGCTGGGATTGTACCCGGGAACCCACTCTATCATACTCTGGGTATGGGCCCGTGGGTTTCATGCAGGACACAGTGGTAGAGCCTCCTTTCACGCATGGCATGGGAGGATTGCAGGCTTTCTAAACTCTAAGAAAGCAAGAAGTCTGAGAATTAGATTTAGGGTTAGGATTCTGGTTAGGGTTAAGGATGAAGTTTAGTGTTAGGGTGAGGGCTTAGGGTTAGGGATTAGGGTTAGGGTTAAAGGTTGCTCTTAGGTTTAACGGTTACACTTTGTTTTAGGGTTGAGGTTTACGGTTAGGGTTAAGATGAGGGGTTAGGGTTTGGTACAGGGTTAGGGTTAAGTGTTAGGTTTAGGGTTGAAGATTAGGATTAGGGTTAGGATTAAAGGTTAGCGTGAGAGTTAACGCTTAGGGTTAAGGTTAAGAGTTAGGGTTTAGGGTTATGGTTAGGGTTAGGGTTAGTTTTAGGGTTAGAGTTATGTGCTATGGTTTGTGTTAGAGGTTAGGTTTAGGTTTACTGGTCACGGTTGGGGTTACGTTTAAGCGTTAGCATTAGGGTTAGGGTAAGGGATAAGAATAGGGTTAAGTGTTGGGCTTAGAGTTAGGGTTTAGTGTTAGGGTTATCATTAAGGATTAGGGGTCGGGTCATGGTTAAATGCCTGGGTGTGGGAAATGGTTAGGGTCAGGGTTAAGGTTCACGGATAGGGTTAGTGTTAAGGGTTACGGGTAGGTTTAGGGTTCAGGGTTAGAGTTAGCATTAGGGCTTAAGGTTAGGATTAGGCGGTAGGTTAGATTTATTGTTAGATTTAGGCGTTAGGGTAAGGGCTAGCGATAGGGTTAAGAGATAGGGTTAGGTTTAATGCTTAGGATTAGGGTTAGGGTTTGGGTTTAAAGTAAGTGTTAGGGGTTAGGTTTAAGGATGAAAGGATAGGGTTATTTTTAGCTGTAGTGTTAGGGTTAGGGATAAGGGATCCCATTAGGATTAAGGGTCTTCCTTACTGTAGGGTTAAGGGTTAGGCTTAGAGTTAAAGGTTAAGGTTAGGGTCAGTGTTAAGATTTAGGGTGAGGGTTAACGGTTAGGGTAAAGGTTAAGCGTTAGGGTTAGGGATTAGTGATTAGGGTTTTTGGTTAGTGTTAGGGTTAGCGGTTAGGAGTTAGTGTTTTATGAAGTGGTATGGTTAGAATTAGGATTAGGGTTAGAGTTAGGGTGAGGTATAGGGATTAGGTTTAGGGGTTAGTTTTAGGGTAAAAGGATAGGATTAGGGTTACGGGTTGGGCTTAGGTTTAGGGTTAAAGTTTACTGCTAGAGTTAGGGATAGGGTTCAGGGTTAGCTTTAGGGGTTCTGGTTAGGGTTAGGTGTTAGGTTAGTGTCAGGGTTAGGTCTAGTCGTGAGGGTAAGGTTTAGGGTTAGCTTTAAGAGCTAGGGTTAGGTTTAATGGTTAGGATTAGGATTAGGGTTAAGGGTTAGGGTAAGTCTTAGGGGTTAGGGTGAAGGGTTAGGGTCAAGGGTTAGGGTTTTTGTTAGGCATAGCGTTGGGGTTAGAAGTAAGGGTTACTGTCAGTGTTAGGGTTGTAGGTAGGGTTAAGGTTAGGGTTAGCGGTTTAGAATTAGGGTTAGGGATTAGGTGTCACAGTGATGACTAGGAGATAGGGTTAGAAATATGGGATAGGGGTTGTTCTCAGGAAATGGGTTATGCATTAACGTTAGGATAAGAGGTTAAAGTTAGGCGCACGGTGAGGTTTACGTGTTAAGGGGAGAAATAGGAACAGGGTTGGGTGTTATGTTCAGGGTTAGGGTTATCTGTTAAAGGTATTGTTTATGCTTAGCGCACGGGCCCTGTCTGCATTAGGCGGGCGGGGGGAGTTTAGGGGGCTGGGATTGTACCCGGGAACCCACTCTATCATACTCTGGGTATGGGCCCTTGGGTTTCATGCAGGACACAATGGTAGAGCCTCCTTTCACGCATGGCATGGGAGGATTGCAGGCTTTCTAAACTCTAAGAAAGCAAGAAGTCTGAGAATGAGATTTAGGATTAGGATTCTGGTTAGGGTTAAGGATGAAGTTTAGTGTTAGGGTGAGGGCTTAGGGTTAGGGATTAGGGTTAGGGTTAAAGGTTACTCTTAGGTTTAACGGTTACACTTTGGTTTAGGTTTGAGGTTTACGGTTAGGGTTAAGATGAGGGGTTAGGGTTAGGTACAGGGTTAGGGTTAAGTGTTAGGTTTAGGGTTGAAGATTAGGATTAGGGTTGGGATTAAAGGTTAGCGTGAGAGTTAACGCTTAGGGTTAAGGTTAAGAGTTAGTGTTTAGGGTTAGGGTTAGGGTTAGGGTTAGTTTTAGGGTTAGAGTTATGTGCTATGATTTGTGTTAGAGGTTAGTGTTAGGTTTACTGGTCACGGTGAGGGTTACGTTTAGGGGTTAGCATTAGGGTTAGGGTTAGGGTTAGGGTTAAGGGATAGGATTAGGGTTAAGTGTTGGGCTTAAGGTTAGGGTTTAGTGTTAGGGTTATCATTAAGGATTAGGGTTAGGGTCAGGGATAAATGCTTGGGTGCGGGTAATGGTTAGGGTCAGGGTTAAGGTTCACGGATAGGGTTAGTGTTAAGGGTTACAGGTAGGTTTAGGGTTCAGGGTTAGAGTTTGCATTAGGGCTTAAGGTTCGGATTAGGCGGTAGGTTAGATTTAGGGTTAGATCTAGGCGTTAGTATAAGGGCTAGCGTTAGGGTTAAGAGACAGGGTTAGGTTTAATGCTTAGGATTAGGGTTAGGGTTTGGGATTAAAGTAAGTGTTAGGGGTTAGGTTTAAGGATCAAAGGTTAGGGTTATTTTTAGCTGTAGTGTTAGGGTTAGGGATAAGGGATCCCATTAGCATTAAGGGTCTTCCTTACTGTAGGGTTAAGGGTTAGGCTTAGAGTTAAAGGTTAAGGTTAGGGTCAGTGTTAAGATGTAGGGTGAGGGTTAACGGTTAGGGTAAAGGTTAAGCATTAGGGTTAGGGATTAGTGATTAGGGTTTTTGGTTAGTGTTAGGGTTAGCGGTTAGGAGTTAGTGTTTTATGAAGGGGTATGGTTAGAATTAGGATTGGGGTTAGAGTTAGGGTGAGGTATAGGGGTTAGGTTTAGGGGTTAGTTTTAGGGTAAAAGGATAGGATTAGGGTTACGGGTTGGGCTTAGGTTTAGGGTTAAAGTTTACTGCTAGGGTTAGGGATAGGGTTCAGGGTTAGCTTTAGGGGTTCTGGTTAGGGTTAGGTGTTAGGTTAGTGTCAGGGTTAGGTCTAGTCGTGAGGGTAAGGTTTAGGGTTAGCTTTAAGAGCTAGGGTTAGGTTTAATGGTTAGGATTAGGATTAGGGTTAAGGGTTAGGGTAAGGCTTAGGGGTTAGGGTGAAGGGTTAGGGTCAAGGGTTAGGGTTTTTGTTAGGCATAGCGTTGGGTTTAGAAGTAAGGGTTACTGTCAGTGTTAGGGTTGTAGGTAGGGTTACGGTTAGGGTTAGCGGTTTAGAATTAGGGTTAGGGATTAGGTGTCACAGTGATGACTAGGAGATAGGGTTAGAATTATGGGATAGGGGTTGTTCTCAGGAAATGGGTTATGCATTAACGTTAGGATAAGAGGTTAAAGTTAGGCGCACGGTGACGTTTACGTGTTAAGGGGAGAAATAGGAACAGGGTTGGGTGTTATGTTCAGGGTTAGGGTTATCTGTTAAAGGTATTGTTTATGCTTAGCGCACGGGCCCTGTCTGCATTAGGCGGGTGGGGGGAGTTTAGGGGGCTGGGATTGTACCCGGGAACCCACTCTATCATACTCTGGGTATGGGCCCGTGGGTTTCATGCAGGACACAGTGGTAGAGCCTCCTTTCACGCATGGCATGGGAGGATTGCAGGCTTTCTAAACTCTAAGAAAGCAAGAAGTGAGAGAATTAGATTTAGGGTTAAGATTATGGATAGGGTTAAGGATGAAGTTTAGTGTTAGGGTGAGGGCTTAGGGTTAGGGATTAGGGTTAGGGTTAAAGGTTACTCTTAGGTTTAACGGTTACACTTTGGTTTCGGGTTGAGGTTTACGGTTAGGGTTAAGATGAGGGGTTAGGGTTAAGTACAGGGTTAGGGTTAAGTGTTAGGTTTAGGGTTGAAGATTAGGATTAGGGTTAGGATTAAAGGTTAGCGTGAGAGATAACGCTTAGGGTTAAGGTTAAGAGTTAGGGTTTAGGGTTAGGGTTAGTTTTCGGGTTAGATTTATGTGCTATGGTTTGTGTTAGAGGTTAGGGTTAGGATTACTGGTGACGGTTAGGGTTAGGTTTAGGGGTTAGCATTAGGGTTAGGGTTAAGGGATAGGATTAGGGTTAAGTGTTGGGCTTAAGGTTAGGGTTTAGTGTTAGGGTTATCATTAAGGATTAGGGTTAGGGTCAGGGTTAAATGCTTGGGTGCGGGTAATGGTTAGGGTCATGGTTAAGGTTCACGGATAGGGTTAGTGTTAAGGGTTATGGGTAGGTTTAGGGTTCAGGGTTAGAGTTAGCATTAGGGCTTAAGGTTAGGATTAGGCGCTAGGTTAGATTTAGGGTTAGATCTAGGCGTTAGGGTAAGGGCTAGCGTTAGGGTTAAGAGATAGAGTTAGGTTTAATGCTTATCATTAGGGTTAGGGTTTGGGGTTAAAGTAAGTGTTAGGGGTTAGGTTTAAGGATCAAAGGTTAGCGTTATTTTTAGCTGTAGTGTTAGGGTTAGGGATAAGGGATCCCATTAGCATTAAGGGTCTTCCTTCCTGTAGCATTAGGGGTTAGGCTTAGAGTTAAAGGTTAAGGTTAGGGTCAGTGTTAAGATTTAGGGTGCGGGTTAACGGTTAGGGTAAAGGTTAAGCGTTAGGGTTAAGGATTATTGATTAGGGTTTTTGGTTAGTGTTAGGGTTAGCGGTTAGGAATTAGTGTTTTATGAAGGGGTATGGTTAGAATTAGGATTAGGTTTAGAGTTAGGGTGAGGTATAGGGGTTAGGTTTAGGGGTTAGTTTTAGGGTAAAAGGATAGGATTAGGGTTACGGGTTGGGCTTAGGTTTAGGGTTAAAGTTTACTGCTAGGGTTAGGGATAGGGTTCAGGGTTAGCTTTAGGGGTTCTGGTTAGAGTTAGGTGTTAGGTTAGTGTCAGGGTTAGGTCTAGTGGTGAGGGTAAGGTTTAGGGTTAGCTTTTAGAGCTAGGATTAGTTTTAATGGTTAGGATTAGGATTAGGGTTAAGGGTTAGGGTAAGGCTTAGTGGTTAGGGTGAAGGCTTAGGGTCAAGGGTTAGGGTTTCTGTTAGGCATAGCGTTGGGGTTAGAAGTAAGGGTTACTGTCAGTGTTAGGGTTGTAGGTAGGGTTACGGTTAGGGTTAGCGGTTTAGAATTAGGGTTAGGGATTAGGTGTCACAGTGATGACTAGGAGATAGGGTTAGAATTATGGGATAGGGGTTGTTCTCAGGAAATGGGTTATGCATTAACGTTAGGATAAGAGGTTAAAGTTAGGCGCACGGTGAGGTTTATGTGTTAAGGGGAGAAATAGGAACAGGGTTGGGTGTTATGTTCAGGGTTAGGGTTATCTGTTAAAGGTATTGTTTATGCTTAGCGCACGGGCCCTGTCTGCATTAGGCGGGCGGGGGGAGTTTAGGGGGCTGGGATTGTACCCGGGAAGCCACTCTATCATACTCTGGGTGTGGGCCCGTGGGTTTCATGCAGGACACAGTGGTAGAGCCTCCTTTCACGCATGGCATGGGAGGATTGCAGGCTTTCTAAACTCTAAGAAAGCAAGAAGTCTGAGAATTAGATTTAAGGTTAGGATTCTGGTTAGGGTTAAGGATTAAGTTTAGTGTTAGGGTGAGGGCTTAGGGTTAGGGCTTAGGGTTAGGGTTAAAAGTTACTCTTAGGTTTAACGGTTACACTTTTTTTTAGGGTTGAGGTTTACGGTTAGGGTTAAGATGAGGGGTTAGGGTTTGGTACACGGTTAGGGTTAAGTTGTAGGTTTAGGGTTGAAGATTAGGATTACGGTTAGGATTAAAGGTTAGCGTGAGAGTTAACGCTTAGGGTTAAGCTTAAGAGTTAGGGGTTAGGGTTAGGTTTAGGGTTCGTTTTAGTGTTAGAGTTATGTGCTATGGTTTGTGTTAGAGCTTAGGGTTAGGTTTACTGGTCACGGTTAGGATTACGTTTAGGGGGTAGCATTAGGGTTAGGGTTAGGGTTAAGGGATAGGATTAGGGATAAGTGTTGGGCTTAGGGTTAGGGTTTAGTGTTAATGTTAGCATTAAGGATTAGGGTTACGGGCAGGGTTAAATGCTTGGGTGCGGGTAATGGTTAGGGTCAGGGTTAAGGTTCACGGATAGGGTTAGTGTTAAGGGTTACGGGTAGGTTTAGGGTTCAGGGTTAGTGTTAGCATTAGGGCTTAAGGTTAGGATTAGGCGGTAGGTTAGATTTAAGGTTAGATCTAGGCGTTAGGGTAAGGGCTAGCGTTAGGGTTAAGAGATAGGGTTAGGTTTAATGCTTAGGATTAGGGTTAGGGTTTGGGGTTAAAGTAAGTGTTAGGGGTCAGGTTTAAGGATCCAAGGTTAGGGTTATTTTTAGCTGTAGTGTTAGGGTTAGGGATAAGGGATCCCATTAGCATTAAGGGTCTTCCTTACTGTAGGGTTAAGGGTTAGGCTTAGAGTTAAAGTTTAAGGTTAGGGTCAGGGTTAAGATTTAGGGTGAGGGTTAACGGTTAGGGTAAAGGTTAAGCGTTAGGGTTAGGGATTAGTGATTAGGGTTTTTGGTTAGTGTTAGGGTTAGCGGTTAGGAGTTAGTGTTTTATGAAGGGGTATGGTTAGAATTAGGATTGGGGTTAGAGTTAGGGTGAGGTATAGGGGTTAGGTTTAGGGGTTAGTTTTAGGGTAAAAGGATAGGATTAGGGTTAAGGGTTGGGCTTAGGTTTAGGGTTAAAGTTTACTGCTAGGGTTAGGGATAGGGTTCAGGGTTAGCTTTAGGGGTTCTGGTTAGGGTTAGGTGTTAAGTTAGTGTCAGGGTTAGGTCTAGTCGTGAGGGTAAGGTTTAGTGTTAGCTTTAAGAGCTAGGGTTAGGTTTAATGGTTAGGA
This sequence comes from Eulemur rufifrons, assembly GCF_041146395.1. Taxonomy (NCBI): domain Eukaryota; kingdom Metazoa; phylum Chordata; class Mammalia; order Primates; family Lemuridae; genus Eulemur; species Eulemur rufifrons. The sequence goes on along the minus strand of NW_027182904.1, from coordinate 521,493 downwards.
TTAGGATTAGGGTTAAGGGTTAGGGTAAGGCTTAGGGGTTAGGGTGAAGGGTTAGGGTCAAGGGTTAGGGTTATTGTTAGGCATAGCGTTGGGGTTAGAAGTAAGGGTTACTGTCAGTGTTAGGGTTGTAGGTAGGGTTACGGTTAGGGTATCGGTTTAGAATTAGGGTTAGGGATTAGGTGTCACAGTGATGACTAGGAGATAGGGTTAGAATTATGGGATAGGGGTTGTTCTCAGGAAATGGGTTATGCATTAACGTTAGGATAAGAGGTTAAAGTTAGGCGCACGGTGAGGTTTACGTTTTAAGGGGAGAAATAGGAACAGGGTTGGGTGTTATGTTCAGGGTTAGGGTTATCTGTTAAAGGTATTGTTTATGCTTAGCGCACGGGCCCTGTCTGCATTAGGCGGGCGGGGGGAGTTTAGGGGGCTGGGATTGTACCAGGGAACCCACTCTGTCATACTCTGGGTATGGGCCCGTGGGTTTCATGCAGGACACAGTGGTAGAGCCTCCTTTCACGCATGGCATGGGAGGATTGCAGGCTTTCTAAACTCTAAGAAAGCAAGAAGTCTGAGAATGAGATTTAGGGTTGGATTATGGTTAGGGTTAAGGATGAAGTTTAGTGTTAGTCTGAGGGCTTAGGGTTAGGGATTAGGGTTAGGGTTAAAGGCTACTCTTAGGTTTAACGGCTACACTATGGTTTAGGGTTGAGGTTTACGGTTAGGGTTAAGATGAGGGGTTAGGGTTTGGTACAGGGTTAGGGTTAAGTGTTAGGTGTAGGGTTGAAGATTAGGATTAGGGTTAGGATTAAAGGTTAGGGTGACAGTTAACGCTTAGGGTTAAGGTTAAGAGTTAGGGTTTGGAGTTAGGGTTCGGGTTAGGTTTAGTTTTAGGGTTAGAGTTATGTGCTATGGTTTGTGTTAGAGGTTAAGGTTAGGTTTACTGGTCACGGTCAGGGTTACGTTTAGGGGTTTGCGTTACGGTTAGGGTTAAGGGATAGGATTAGGGTTAAGTGTTGGGCTTAGGGTTAGGGTTTAGTGTTAGTGTTATCATTAAGGATTAGGGGTAGGGTCAGGGTTAAATGCTTGGGGGCGGGTAATGGTTAGGGTCAGGGTTAAGGTTCACGGATAGGGTTAGTGTTAAGGGTTACGGGTAGGTTTAGGGTTCAGGGTTAGAGTTAGCATTAGGGCTTAAGGTTAGGATTAGGCGGTAGGTTCGATTTAGGGTTAGATCTAGGCGTTAGGGTAAGGGCTAGCGTTAGGGTTCAGAGATAGGGTTAGGTTTAATGCTTAGGATTAGGGTTAGGGTTTGGGGTTAAAGTAAGTGTTAGGGTTAGGTTTAAGGATCCAAGGTTAGGGTTAATTTTAGCTGTAGTGTTGGGGTTAGGGATAAGGGATCCCATTAGCATTAAGGGTCTTCCTTACTGTAGGGATAAGGGTTAGGCTTAGAGTTAAAGGTTAAGGTTAGGGTCAGTGTTAAGATTTAGGGTGAGGGTTAACGGTTAGGGTAAAGGTTAAGTGTTAGGGTTAGGGATTAGTAATTAAGGTTTTTGGTTAGTGTTAGGTTAGAGGTTAGTGTTTTATGAAGGGGTATGGTTAGAATTAGGATTGGGTTTAGAGTTAGGGTGAGGTATAGGGGTTAGGTTTAGGGTTTAGTTTTAGAGTAAAAGGATAGGATTAGGGTTACGGGTTGGGCTTAGGTTTAGGGTTAAAGTTTACTGCTAGGGTTAGGGATAGGGTTCAGGGTTAGCTTTAGGGGTTCTGGTGAGGGTTAAGTGTTAGGTTAGTGTCAGGGTTAGGTCTAGTCGTGAGGGTAAGTTTTAGGGTTAGCTTTAAGAGCTAGGGTTAGGTTTAATGGTTAGGATTAGGATTAGGGTTAAGGGTTAGGGTAAGGCTTAGGGGTTAGGGTGAAGGGTTAGGGTCAAGGGTTAGGGTTATTGTTAGGCATAGCGTTGGGGTTAGAAGTAAGGGTTACTGTCAGTGTTAGGGTTGTAGGTAGGGTTACGGTTAGGGTTAGCGGTTTAGAATTAGGGTTAGGGATTAGGTGTCACAGTGATGACTAGGAGATAGGGTTAGAATTATGGGATAGGGGTTGTTCTCAGGAAATGGGTTATGCATTAACGTTAGGATAAGAGGTTAAAGTTAGGCGCACTTTGAGGTTTACGTGTTAAGGGGAGAAATAGGAACAGGTTTGGGTGTTATGTTCAGGGTTAGGGTTATCTGTTAAAGGTATTGTTTATGCTTAGCGCACGGGCCCTGTCTGCATTAGGCGGGCGGGGGGAGTTTAGGGGGCTGGGATTGTACCCGGGAACCCACTCTATCATACTCTGGGTATGGGCCCGTGGGTTTCATGCAGGACGCAGTGGTAGAGCCTCCTTTCACGCATGGCATGGGAGGATTGCAGGCTTTCTAAACTCTAAGAAAGCAAGAAGTCTGAGAATTAGATTTAGGGTTAGGATTCTGGTTAGGGTTAAGGATGAAGTTTAGTGTTAGGGTGAGGGCTAAGGGTTAGGGCTTAGGGTTAGGGTTAAAGGTTACTCTTAGGTTTAACGGTTACACTTTTTTTTAGGGTTGAGGTTTACGGTTAGGGTTAAGATGAGGGGTTAGGGTTTGGTACAGGGTTAGGGTTAAGTGTTAGGTTTAGGGTTGAAGATTATGATTACGGTTAGGATTAAAGGTTAGCGTGAGAGTTAACGCTTAGGGTTAAGCTTAAGAGTTAGGGGTTAGGGTTAGGTTTAGGGTTCGTTTTAGGGTTAGAGTTACGTGCTATGGTTTGTGTTAGAGGTTAGGGTTAGGTTTACTGGTCACGGTGAGGGTTACGTTTCGGGGTTAGCATTAGGGTTAGGGTTAAGGGATACGATTAGGGTTAAGTGTTGGGAGTAGGGTGAGGGTTTAGTGTTAGGGTTATCATTAAGGATTAGGGGTAGGGTCAGGGTTAAATGCTTGGTTGCGGTTAATGGTTTGGGTCAGGGTTAAGGTTCACGGATAGGGTTAGTGTTAAGGGTTACGGGTAGGTTTAGGGTTGAGGGTTAGAGTTAGCATTAAGGCTTAAGGTTAGGATTAGGCGGTAGTTTCGATTTAGGGTTAGATATAGGCCTTAGGGTAAGGGCTAGCGTTAGGGTTAAGAGATAGGGTTAGGTTTAATGCTTAGGATTAGGGTTAGGGTTTGGGGTTAAAGTAAGTGTTAGGGGTTAGGTTTAAGGATCAAAGGTTAGGTTATTTTTAGCTGTAGTGTTAGGGTTAGGGATAAGGGATCCCATTAGCATTAAGGGTCTTCCTTTCTGTAGGGTTAAGGGTTAGGCTTAGAGTTAAAGGTTAAGGTTAGGGTCAGTGTTAAGATTTAGGGTGAGGGTTAACGGTTAGGGTAAAGGTTAAGCGTTAGGGTTAGGGATTAGTGATTAGGGTTTTTGGTTAGTGTTTGGGTTAGCGGTTAGGAGTTAGTGTTTTATGAAGGGGTATGGTTAGAATTAGGATTGGGGTTAGAGTTAGGGTGAGGTATAGGGGTTAGGATTAGGGTAAAAGGATAGGATTAGGGTTACGGGTTGGGCTTAGGTTTAGGGTTAAAGTTTACTGCTAGGGTTAGGGATAGGGTTCAGGGTTAGCTTTAGGGGTCTGGTTAGGGTCAGGTGTTAGGTTAGTGTCAGGGTTAGGTCTAGTCGTGAGGGTAAGGTTTAGGGTTAGCTTTAAGAGCTAGGGTTAGTTTTAATGGTTAGGATTAGGATTAGGGTTAAGGGTTAGGGTAAGGCTTAGGGGTTAGGGTGAAGGGTTAGGGTCAAGGGTTAGGGTTTTTGTTAGGCATAGCGTTGGGGTTAGAAGTAAGGGTTACTGTCAGTGTTAGGGTTGTAGGTAGGGTTACGGTTAGGGTTAGCGGTTTAGAATTAGGGTTAGGGATTAGGTGTCACAGTGATGACTAGGAGATAGGGTTAGAATTATGGGATAGGGGTTGTTCTCAGGAAATGGGTTATGCATTAACGTTAGGATAAGAGGTTAAAGTTAGGCGCACGGTGAGGTTTACGTGTTAAGGGGAGAAATAGGAACAGGGTTCGGTGTTATGTTCAGGGTTAGGGTTATCTGTTAAAGGTATTGTTTATGCTTAGCGCACGGGCCCTGTCTGCATTGGGCGGGCGGGGGGAGTTTAGGGGGCTGGGATTGTTCCCGGGAACCCACTCTATCATACTCTGGGTATGGGCCCGTGGGTTTCATGCAGGACGCAGTGGTAGAGCCTCCTTTCACGCATGGCATGGGAGGATTGCAGGCTTTCTAAACTCTAAGAAAGCAAGAAGTCTGAGAATTAGATTTAGGATTAGGATTATGGTTAGGGTTAAGGATGAAGTTTAGTGTTAGGGTGAGGGCTTAGGGTTAGGGATTAGGGTTAGGGTTAAAGGTTACTCTTAGGTTTAATGGTTACACTTTGGTTTAGGGTTGAGGTTTACGATTAGGGTTAAGATGAGGGGTTAGGTTATGGTACAGGGTTAGGGTTAAGTGTTAGGTTTAGTGTTGAAGATTAGGATTAGGGTTAGAATTAAAGGTTAGCGTGAGAGTTAATGCTTAGGGTTAAGGTTAAGAGTTAGGGTTTAGGGTTAGGGTTAGGGATAGGGTTAGTTTTAGTTAGTTTAGTGCTATGGTTTGTGTTAGAGGTTAGGGTTAGGTTTACTGGTCACGGTTAGGGTTACGTTTAGGGGTTAGCATTAGGGTTAGGGTTAAGGGATAGGATTAGGGATAAGTGTTGGGCTTAGGGTTAGGGTTTAGTGTTAGGGTTAGCATTAAGGATTAGGGGTAGGGTCAGGGTTAAATGCTTTGGTGCGGGTAATGGTTAGGGTCAGAGTTAAGGTTGACGGATAGGGTTAGTGTTAAGGGTTACGGGTAGGTTTAGGGTTCAGGGTTAGAGTTAGCATTAGGGCTTAAGGTTAGGATTAGGCGGTAGGTTAGATTTAGGGTTAGAACTAGGCGTTAGGGTAAGGGCTAGCGTTAGGGTTAAGAGATAGGGTTAAGTTTAATGCTTAGGATTAGGGTTAGGGTTTGGGGTTAAAGTAAGTGTTAGGGGTTAGGTTTAAGGATCAAAGGTTAGGGTTATTTTTAGCTGTAGTGTTAGGGTTACGGATAAGGGATCCCATTAGCATTAAAGGTCTTCCTTACTGTAGGGTTAAGGGTTAGGCTTAGAGTTAAAGGTTAAGGTTAGGGTCAGTGTTAAGATTTAGGGTGAGGGTTAACGGTTAGGGTAAAGGTTAAGCGTTAGGGTTAGGGATTAGTGATTAGGGTTTTTGGTTAGTGTTTGGGTTAGCGGTTAGGAGTTAGTGTTTTATGAAGGGGTATGGTTAGAATTAGGATTGGGGTTAGAGTTAGGGTGAGGTATAGGGGTTAGGTTTAGGGGTTAGTTTTAGGGTAAAAGGATAGGATTAGGGTTACGGGTTGGGCTTAGTTTTAGGGTTAAAGTTTACTGCTAGGGTTAGGGATAGGGTTCAGGCTTAGCTTTAGGGGTTCTGGTTAGGGTTAGGTGTTAGGTTAGTGTCAGGGTTAGGTCTAGTCGTGAGGGTAAGGTTTAGGGTTAGCTTTAAGAGCTAGGGTTAGTTTTAATGGTTAGGATTAGGATTAGGGTTAAGGGTTAGGGTGAGGCTTAGGGGTTAGTGTGAAGGGTTAGGGTCAAGGGTTAGGGTTTTTGTTAGGCATAGCGTTGGGGTTAGAAGTAAGGGTTACTGTCAGTGTTAGGGTTGTAGGTAGGGTTACGGTTAGGGTTAGCGGTTTAGAATTAGGGTTAGGGATTAGGTGTCACAGTGATGACTAGGAGATAGGGTTAGAATTATGGGATAGGGGTTGTTCTCAGGAAATGGGTTATGCATTAACGTTAGGATAAGAGGTTAAAGTTAGGCGCACGGTGAGGTTTACGTGTTAAGGGGAGAAATAGGAACAGGGTTGGGTGTTATGTTCAGGGTTAGGGTTATCTGTTAAAGGTATTGTTTATGCTTAGCGCACGTGCCCTGTCTGCATTGGGCGGGCGGGGGGAGTTTAGGGGGCTGGGATTGTACCCCGGAACCCACTCTATCATACTCTGGGTATGGGCCAGTGGGTTTCATGCAGGACGCAGTGGTAGAGCCTCCTTTCACGCATGGCATGGGAGGATTGCAGGCTTTCTAAACTCTAAGAAAGCAAGAAGTCTGAGAATTAGATTTAGGGTTAGGATTCTGGTTAGGGTTAAGGATGAAGTTTAGTGTTAGGGTGAGGGCTTAGGGTTAGGGCTTAGGGATAGGGTTAAAGGTTACTCTTAGGTTTAACGGTTACACTTTGGTTTCGGCTTGAGGTTTACGGTTAGGGTTAAGATGAGGGGTTAGGTTATGGTACAGGGTTAGGGTTATGTGTTAGGTTTAGGGTTCAAGATTAGGATTAGGGTTAGGATTAAAGGTTAGCGTGAGAGTTAACGCTTAGTGTTAAGGTTAAGAGTTAGGGTTTAGGGTTAGGGTTAGGGTTCGTTTTAGAGTTAGAGTTATGTGCTATGGTTTGT
>NW_027182904.1:507500-510000 GCF_041146395.1 Eulemur rufifrons | reverse complement strand
GGAGATAGGGTTAGAATTATGGGATAGGGGTTGTTCTCAGGAAATGGGTTATGCATTAACGTTAGGATAAGAGGTTAAAGTTAGGCGCACTTTGAGGTTTACGTGTTAAGGGGAGAAATAGGAACAGGGTTGGGTGTTATGTTCAGGGTTAGGGTTATCTGTTAAAGGTATTGTTTATGCTTAGCACACGGGCCCTGTCTGCATTAGGCGGGCGGGGGGAGTTTAGGGGGCTGGGATTGTACCCGGGAACCCACTCTATCATACTCTGGGTATGGGCCCGTGGGTTTCATGCAGGACACAGTGGTAGAGCCTCCTTTCACGCATGGCATGGGAGGATTGCAGGCTTTCTAAACTCTAAGAAAGCAAGAAGTCTGAGAATTAGATTTAGGGTTAGGATTCTGGTTAGGGTTAAGGATGAAGTTTAGTGTTAGGGTGAGGGCTTAGGGTTAGGGCTTAGGGTTAGGGTTAAAAGTTACTCTTAGGTTTAACGGTTACACTTTTTTTTAGGGTTGAGGTTTACGGTTAGGGTTAAGATGAGGGGTTAGGGTTTGGTACACGGTTAGGGTTAAGTTGTAGGTTTAGGGTTGAAGATTAGGATTACGGTTAGGATTAAAGGTTAGCGTGAGAGTTAACGCTTAGGGTTAAGCTTAAGAGTTAGGGGTTAGGGTTAGGTTTAGGGTTCGTTTTAGTGTTAGAGTTATGTGCTATGGTTTGTGTTAGAGCTTAGGGTTAGGTTTACTGGTCACGGTGAGGGTTACGTTTCGGGGTTAGCATTAGGGTTAGGGTTAAGGGATACGATTAGGGTTAAGTGTTGGGAGTAGGGTGAGGGTTTAGTGTTAGGGTTATCATTAAGGATTAGGGGTAGGGTCAGGGTTAAATGCTTGGTTGCGGTTAATGGTTAGGGTCAGGGTTAAGGTTCACGGATAGGGTTAGTGTTAAGGGTTACGGGTAGGTTTAGGGTTGAGGGTTAGAGTTAGCATTAGGGCTTAAGGTTAGGATTAGGCGGTAGTTTCGATTTAGGGTTAGATATAGGCCTTAGGGTAAGGGCTAGCGTTAGGGTTAAGAGATAGGGTTAGGTTTAATGCTTAGGATTAGGGTTAGGGTTTGGGGTTAAAGTAAGTGTTAGGGGTTAGGTTTAAGGATCAAAGGTTAGGTTATTTTTAGCTGTAGTGTTAGGGTTAGGGATAAGGGATCCCATTAGCATGAAGGGTCTTCCTTCCTGTAGGGTTAAGGGTTAGGCTTAGAGTTAAAGGTTAAGGTTAGGGTCAGTGTTAAGATTTAGGGTGAGGGTTAACGGTTAGGGTAAAGGTTAAGCGTTAGGGTTAGGGATTAGTGATTAGGGTTTTTGGTTAGTGTTTGGGTTAGCGGTTAGGAGTTAGTATTTTATGAAGGGGTATGGTTAGAATTAGGATTGGGGTTAGAGTTAGGGTGAGGTATAGGGGTTAGGTTTAGGGGTTAGTTTTAGGGTAAAAGGATAGGATTAGGGTTACGGGTTGGGCTTAGGTTTAGGGTTAAAGTTTACTGCTAGGGTTAGGGATAGGGTTCAGGCTTAGCTTTAGGGGTTCTGGTTAGGGTTAGGTGTTAGGTTAGTGTCAGGGTTAGGTCTAGTCGTGAGGGTAAGGTTTAGGGTTAGCTTTAAGAGCTAGGGTTAGGTTTAATGGTTAGGATTAGGATTAGGGTTAAGGGTTAGGGTAAGGCTTAGGGATTAGGGTGAAGGGTTAGGGTCAAGGGTTAGGGTTTTTGTTAGGCATAGCGTTGGGGTTAGAAGTAAGGGTTACTGTCAGTGTTAGGGTTGTAGGTAGGGTTACGGTTAGGGTTAGCGGTTTAGAATTAGGGTTAGGGATTAGGTGTCACAGTGATCACTAGGAGATAGGGTTAGAATTATGGGATAGCGGTTGTTCTCAGGAAATGGGTTATGCATTAACGTTAGGATAAGAGGTTAAAGTTAGGCGCACTTTGAGGTTTACGTGTTAAGGGGAGAAATAGGAACAGGGTTGGGTGTTACGTTCAGGGTTAGGGTTATCTGTTAAAGGTATGTTTTTGCTTAGCGCACGGGCCCTGTCTGCATTAGGCAGGCGGGGGGAGTTTAGGGGGCTGGGATTGTACCCGGGAACCCACTCTATCATACTCTGGGTATGGGCCCGTGGGTTTCATACAGGACACAGTGGTAGAGGCTCCTTTCACCCATGGCATGGGATGATGGCAGGCTTTCTAAACTCTAAGAAAGCAAGAAGTGTGAGAATGAGATTTAGGGTTGGATTATGGTTAGGGTTAAGGATGAAGTTTAGTGTTAGGGTGAGGGCTTAGGCTTAGGTATTAGGGTTAGGGTTAAAGGTTACTCTTAGTTTTAACGGTTACACTTTGGTTTAGGGTTGAGGTTTACAATTAGGGTTAAGAAGAGGGGTTAGGTTATGGTACAGGGTTAGGGTTAAGTGTTAGGTTTAGGGTTGAAGATTAGGATTAGGGTTAGGATTAAAGGTTAGGGGTTAGGGTTAGGTTT
>NW_027182904.1:495000-497500 GCF_041146395.1 Eulemur rufifrons | reverse complement strand
GGGTTAAAGGTTACTCTTAGATTTAACGGTTACACTTTGGTTTAGGGTTGAGGTTTACGATTAGGGTTAAGATGAGGGGTTAGGTTATGGTACAGGGTTAGGGTTAAGTGTTAGGTTTAGTGTTGAAGATTAGGATTAGGGTTAGGATTAAAGGTTAGACTGAGAGTTAACGCTTAGGGTTAAGGTTAAGAGTTAGGGTTTAGGGTTAGGGTTAGGGATAGGGTTAGTTTTAGTTAGTTTAGTGCTATGGTTTGTGTTAGAGGGTAGGGTTAGGTTTACTGGTCACGGTTAGGGTTACGTTTAGGGGTTAGCATTAGGGTTAGGGTTAAGGGATAGGATTAGGGATAAGTGTTGGGCTTAGGGTTAGGGTTTAGTGTTAGGGTTAGCATTAAGGATTCGGGGTAGGGTCAGGGTTAAATGCTTTGGTGCGGGTAATGGTTAGGGTCAGAGTTAAGGTTGACGGATAGGGTTAGTGTTAAGGGTTACGGGTAGGTTTAGGGTTCAGGGTTAGAGTTAGCATTAGGGCTTAAGGTTAGGATTAGGCGGTAGGTTAGATTTAGGGTTAGATCTAGGCGTTAGGGTAAGGGCTAGGGTGAGGGTTAAGAGATAGGGATAGGTTTAATGCTTAGGATTAGGGTTAGGGTTTGGGGTTAAAGTAAGTGTTAGGGGTTAGGTTTAAGGATCAAAGGTTAGGGTTATTTTTAGCTGTAGTGTTAGGGTTACGGATAAGGGATCCCATTAGCATTAAGGGTCTTCCTTACTGTAGGGTTAAGGGTTAGGCTTAGAGTTAAAGGTTAAGGTTAGGGTCAGTGTTAAGATTTAGGGTGAGGGTTAACGGTTAGGGTAAAGGTTAAGCGTTAGGGTTAGGGATTAGTGATTAGGGTTTTTGGTTAGTGTTAGGGTTAGCGGTTAGGAGTTAGTGTTTTATGAAGGGGTATGGTTAGAATTAGGATTGGGGTTAGAGTTACGGTGAGGTATAGGGGTTAGGATTAGGGTAAAAGGATAGGATTAGGGTTACGGGTTGGGCTTAGGTTTAGGGTTAAAGTTTACTGCTAGGCTTAGGGATAGGGTTCAGGGTTAGCTTTAGGGGTCTGGTTAGGGTCAGGTGTTAGGTTAGTGTCAGGGTTCGGTCTAGTCGTGAGGGTAAGGTTTAGGGTTAGCTTTAAGAGCTAGGGTTAGTTTTAATGGTTAGGATTTGGATTAGGGTTAAGGGTTAGGGTAAGGCTTAGGGGTTAGTGTGAAGGGTTAGGGTCAAGGGTTAGGGTTTTTGTTAGGCATAGCGTTGGGGTTAGAAGTAAGGGTTACTGTCAGTGTTAGGGTTGTAGGTAGGGTTACGGTTAGGGTTAGCGGTTTAGAATTAGGGTTAGGGATTAGGTGTCACAGTGATGACTAGGAGATAGGGTTAGAATTATGGGATAGGGGTTGTTCTCAGGAAATGGGTTATGCATTAACGTTAGGATAAGAGGTTAAAGTTAGGCGCACGGTGAGGTTTACGTGTTAAGGGGAGAAATAGGAACAGGGTTGGGTGTTATGTTCAGGGTTAGGGTTATCTGTTAAAGGTATTGTTTATGCTTAGCGCACGGGCCCTGTCTGCATTGGGCGGGCGGGGGGAGTTTAGGGGGCTGGGATTGTACCCGGGAACCCACTCTATCATACTCTGTGTATGGGCCAGTGGGTTTCATGCAGGACGCAGTGGTAGAGCCTCCTTTCACGCATGGCATGGGAGGATTGCAGGCTTTCTAAACTCTAAGAAAGCAAGAAGTCTGAGAATTAGATTTAGGGTTAGGATTTTGGTTAGGGTTAAGGATGAAGTTTAGTGTTAGTGTGAGGGCTTAGGGTTAGGGATTAGGGTTAGGGTTAAAGGTTACTCTTAGGTTTAACGGTTACACTTTGGTTTCGGGTTGAGGTTTACGGTTAGGGTTAAGATGAGGGGTTAGGGTTTGGTACAGGGTTAGGGTTATGTGTTAGGTTTACGGTTCAAGATTAGGATTAGGGTTAGGATTAAAGGTTAGCGTGAGAGTTAACGCTTAGTGTTAAGGTTAAGAGTTAGGGTTTAGGGTTAGGGTTAGGGTTAGTTTTAGAGTTAGAGTTATGTGCTATGGTTTGTGTTAGAGGTTAGGGTTAGGTTTACTGGTCACGGCTAGGGTTAGGTTTAGGGGGTAGCATTAGGGTTAGGCTTATGGTTAGATTTAAGGGATAGGATTAGGGATAAGTGTTGGGCTTAGGGTTAGGGTTTAGTGTTAATGTTAGCATTAAGGATTAAGGTTACGGTCAGGGTTAAATGCTTGGGTGCGGGTAATGGTTAGGGTCAGGGTTAAGGTTCACCAATAGGGTTAGTGTTAAGGGTTACGGGTAGGTTTAGGGTTCAGGGTTAGAGTTAGCATTAGGGCTTAAGGTTAGGATTAGGCGGTAGGTTAGATTTAGGGTTAGATCTAGGCGTTAGGGTAAGGGCTAGCGTTAGGGTTAAGAGATAGGGTTAGGTTTAATGCTTATTATTAGG
>NW_027182904.1:475000-480000 GCF_041146395.1 Eulemur rufifrons | reverse complement strand
AGGGTTACGGGTTGGGCTTAGGTTTAGGGTTAAAGTTTACTGCTGGGGTTACGGATAGGGTTCAGGCTTAGCTTTAGGGGTTCTGGTTAGGGTTAGGTGTTAGGTTAGTGTCAGGGTTAGGTCTAGTCGTGAGGGTAAGGTTTAGGGTTAGCTTTAAGAGCTAGGGTTAGGTTTAATGGTTAGGATTAGGATTAGGGTTAAGGGTTAGGGTAAGGCTTAGGGGTTAGGGTGAAGGGTTAGGGTCAAGGGTTAGGGTTTTTGTTAGGCATAGCGTTGGGGTTAGAAGTAAGGGTTACTGTCAGTGTTAGGGTTGTAGGTAGGGTTACGGTTAGGGTTAGCGGTTTAGAATTAGGGTTAGGGATTAGGTGTCACAGTGATGACTAGGAGATTGGGTTACAATTATGGGATAGGGGTTGTTCTCAGGAAATGGGTTATGCATTAACGTTAGGATAAGAGGTTAAAGTTAGGCGCACGGTGAGATTTACGTGTTAAGGGGAGAAATAGAAACAGGGTTGGGTGTTATGTTCAGGGTTAGGGTTATCTGTTAAAGGTATTGTTTATGCTTAGCGCACGGGCACTGTCTGCATTAGGCGGGCGGGGGGAGTTTAGGGGGTTGGGATTATTCCCGGGAACCCACTCTATCATACTGTAGGTATGGGCCCGTGGGATTCATGCAGGACACAGTGGTAGAGCCTCCTTTCACGCATGGCATGGGAGGATTGCAGGCTTTCTAAACTCTAAGAAAGCAAGAAGTCTGAGAATTAGATTTAGGGTTAGGATTCTGGTTAGGGTTAAGGATGAAGTTTAGTGTTACGGTGAGGGCTTAGGGTTAGGGATTAGGGTTAGGGTTAAAGGTTACTCTTAGGTTTAACGGTTACACTTTGGTTTAGGGTTGAGGTTTACGGTTAGGGTTAAGATGAGGGGTTAGGGTTTGGTACAGGGTTAGGGTTTAGTGTTAGGTTTAGGGTTGAAGATTAGGATTAGGGTTAGGATTAAAGGTTACGGTGAGAGTTAACGCTTAGTGTTAAGGTTAAGAGTTAGGGTTTAGGGTTAGGGTTAGGGTTAGGGTTAGTTTTAGGGTTAGAGTTATGTGCTATGGTTTGTGTTAGAGGTTAGGGTTAGGTTTACTGGTCACGGTTAGGGTTACGTTTAGGGGGTAGCATTACGGTTAGGGTTAGGGTTAAGGGATAGGATTAGGGTTAAGTGTTGGTTTTAGGGTTAGGGTTTAGTGTTAGGTTTATCATTAAGGATGAGGGTTAGAATCAGGGTTAAATGCTTGGGTGCGGGTAATGGTTAGGGTCAGGGTTTAGGTTCACGGATAGGGTTAGTGTTAAGGGTTACGGGTAGGTTTAGGGTTCAGGGTTAGTGTTAGCATTAGGGCTTAAGGTTAGGATTAGGCGGTAGGTTAGATTTGGGGTTAGATCTAGGCGTTAGGGTAAGGGCTAGCGTTAGGGTTAAGAGATAGGGTTAGGTTTAATGCTTAGGATTAGGGTTAGGGTTTGGGGTTAAAGTAAGTGTTAGGGGTTAGGTTTAAGGATCCAAGGTTAGGGTTATTTTTAGCTGTAGTGCTAGGGTTAGGGATAAGGGAACCTATTAGCATTAAGGGTCTTCCTTACTGTAGGGTTAAGGGTTAGGCTTATAGTTAAAGGTTAAGGTTAGGGTCAATGTTAAGATTTAGGGTGAGGGTTAACGGTTAGCGTAAAGGTTAAGCGTTAGGGTTAGGGATTAGTGATTAGGGTTTTTGGTTAGTGTTAGTGTTAGCGGTTAGGAGTTAGTGTTTTATGAAGGGGTATGGTTAGAATTAGGATTGGGGTTAGAGTTAGGGTGAGGTATAGGGGTTAGTTTTAGGGTAAAAGGATAGGATTAGGGTTACGGGTTGGGCTTAGGTTTAGGGTTAAAGTTTACTGCTAGGGTTAGGGATAGTGTTCAGGGTTAGCTTTAGGGGTTCTGGTTAGGATTAGGTGTTAGGTTAGTGTCAGGGTTAGGTCTAGTCGTGAGGGTAAGGTTTAGGGTTAGCTTTAAGAGCTAGGGTTAGGTTTAATGGTTAGGATTAGGATTAGGGATAAGGGTTAGGGTAAGGCTTAGGGGTTAGGGTGAAGGGTTAGGGTCAAGGGTTAGGGTTTTTGTTAGGCATAGCGTTGGGGTTAGAAGTAAGGGTTACTGTCAGTGTTAGGTTTGTAGGTAGGGTTACGGTTAGGGTTAGCGGTTTAGAATTAGGGTTAGGGATTAGGTGTCCCAGTGATGACTAGGAGATAGGGTTAGAATTATGGGATAGGGGTTGTTCTCAGGAAATGGGTTATGCATTAACGTTAGGATAAGAGGTTAAAGTTAGGCGCACGGTGAGGTTTACGTGTTAACGGGAGAAATAGGAACAGGGTTGGGTGTTAGATTCAGGGTTAGGGTTATCTGTTAAAGGTATTGTTTATGCTTAGCGCAAGGGCCCTGTCTGCATTAGGCGGGCGGGGGGAGTTTAGGGGGTTGGGATTGTACCCGGGAACCCACTTTATCATACTCTGGGTATGGGCCCGTGGGTTTCATGCAGGACACAGTGGTAGAGCCTCCTTTCACGCATGGCATGGGAGGATTGCAGGCTTTCTAAACTCTAAGAAAGCAAGAAGTCTGAGAATTAGATTTAGGGTTAGGATTATGGTTAGGGTTAGGGTGAGGGTTTAGGGTTAGGGAATAGGGTTAGGGTTAAAGGTTACTCTTAGGTTTAACGGTTACACTTTGGTTTAGGGTTGAGGTTTACGGTTAGGGTTAAGATGAGGGGTTAGGGTTTGGTACAGGGTTAGGGTTAAGTGTTAGGTTTAGGGTTGAAGATTAGGATCAGGGTTAGGATTAAAGGTTAGCGTGAGAGTTAATGCTTAGGGTTAAGGTTAAGAGTTAGGGTTTAGGGTTAGGTTTAGGGATAGGGTTAGTTTTAGGGTTAGAGTTATGTGCTATGGTTTGTGTTAGAGGTTAGGGTTAGGTTTACTGGTCACGGTTAGGGTTACGTTTAGGGGGTAGCATTAGGGTTAGGGTTAGGGTTAAGGGATAGGATTAGGCATAAGTGTTGGGCGTAGGGTTAGGGTTTAGTGTTAGGGTTAGCATTAAGGATTAGGGTTAGGGTCAGGGTTAAATGCTTGGGTGCGGGTAACAGTTAGGGTCAGGGTTAAGGTTCACGGATAGGGATAGTGTTAAGGGTTACGGGTAGGTTTAGGGTTCAGGGTTAGTGTTAGCATTAGGGCTTAAGGTTAAGATTAGGCGGTAGGTTAGATATAGGGTTAGATCTAGGCGTTAGGGTAAGGGCTAGCATTAGGGTTAAGAGATAGGGTTAGGTTTAATGCTTAGGATTAGGGTTAGGGTTTGGGGTGAAAGTAAGTGTTAGGGGTTAGGTTTAAGGATCCAAGGTTAGGGTTATTTTTAGCTGTAGTGTTAGGGTTAGGGATAAGGGATCCCATTAGCATTAAGGGTCTTCCTTACTGTAGGGTTAAGGGTTAGACTTAGAGTTAAAGGTTAAGGTTAGGGTCAGTGTTAAGATTTAGGGTGAGGGTTAACGGTTAGGGTAAAGGTTAAGCCTTAGGGTTAGGGATTAGTGATTATGGTTTTTGGTTAGTGTTAGGGTTACCGGTTAGGAGTTAGTGTTTTATGAAGGGGTATGGTTAGAATTAGGATTGGGGTTAGAGTTAGGGTGAGGTATAGGGGTTAGGTTTAGGGGTTAGTTTTAGGATAAAAGGATAGAATTAGGGTTACGGGTTGGGCTTAGGTTTTTGATTAAAGTTTACTGCTAGGGTTAGGGATAGGGTTCAGGGTTAGCTTTAGGGGTTCTGGTTAGGGTTAGGTGTTAGGTTAGTGTCAGGGTTAGGTCTAGTCGTGATGGTAAGGTTTAGGGTTAGCTTTAAGAGCTAGGGTTAGGTTTAATGGTTAGGATTAGGATTAGGGTTAAGGGTTAGGGTAAGGCTTAGGGGTTAGGGTGAAGGGTTAGGGTCAAGGGTTAGGGTTTTTGTGAGGCATAGCGTTGGGGTTAGAAGTAAGTGTTACTGTCAGTGTTAGGGTTGTAGGTAGGGTTACGGTTAGGGTTAGCGGTTTAGAATTAGGGTTAGGGATTAGGTGTCACAGTGATGACTAGGAGATAGGGTTAGAATTATGGGATAGGGGTTGTTCTCAGGAAATGGGTTATGCATTAACGTTAGGATAAGAGGTTAAAGTTAGGCGCACGGTGAGGTTTACGTGTTAAGGGGAGAAATAGGAACAGGGTTGGGTGTTATGTTCAGGGTTAGGGTTATCTGTTAAAGGTATTGTTTATGCTTAGCGCACGGGCCCTGTCTGCATTAGGCGGGCGGGGGGAGTTTAGGGGGCTGGGATTGTACCCGGGAACCCACTCTATCATACTCTGGGTATGGGCCCGTGGGTTTCATGCAGGACACAGTGGTAGAGCCTCCTTTCACGCATGGCATGGGAGGATTGCAGGCTTTCTAAACTCTAAGAAAGCAAGAAGTCTGAGAATTAGATTTAGGGTTAGGATTCTGGTTAGGGTTAAGGATGAAGTTTAGTGTTAGGGTGAGGGCTTTGGGTTAGGGTTTAGGGTTAGAGTTAAATGTTACTCTTAGGTTTAACGGTTACCCTTTGGTTTAGGGTTGAGGTTTACGGTTAGGGTTAAGATGAGGGGTTAGGGTTTGGAACAGGGTTAGGGTTAAGTGTTAGGTTTAGGGTTGAATATTAGGATTAGGGTTAGGATTAAAGGTTAGCGTGAGAGTTAACGCTTAGTGTTAAGGTTAAGAGTTAGGGTTTAGGGTTAGGTTTAGGGTTAGGGTTGGTTTTAGGGTTAGAGTTATGTGCTATGGTTTGTGTTAGAGTTTAGGGTTAGGTTTACTGGTCACGGTTAGGGTTACGTTTAGGGGGTAGCATTAGGGTTACAGTTAGGGTTAAGGGATAGGATTAGGGATATGTGTTGGGCTTAGGGTTAGGGTTTGGTGTTAGGGTTAGCGTTAGGGTTAGGGTTAGGGGTTAGGGTTAGGAGT
>NW_027182904.1:445000-447500 GCF_041146395.1 Eulemur rufifrons | reverse complement strand
AGGGTTAGGATTCTGGTTAGGGTTAAGGATGAAGTTTAGTGTTACGGTGAGGGCTTAGGGTTAGGGATTAGGGTTAGGGTTAAAGGTTACTCTTAGGTTTAACGGTTACACTTTGGTTTAGGGTTGAGGTTTACGGTTAGGGTTAAGATGAGGGGTTAGGGTTTGGTACAGGGTTAGGGTTTAGTGTTAGGTTTAGGGTTGAAGATTAGGATTAGGGTTAGGATTAAAGGTTACGGTGAGAGTTAACGCTTAGTGTTAAGGTTAAGAGTTAGGGTTTAGGGTTAGGGTTAGGGTTAGGGTTAGTTTTAGGGTTAGAGTTATGTGCTATGGTTTGTGTTAGAGGTTAGGGTTAGGTTTACTGGTCACGGTTAGGGTTACGTTTAGGGGGTAGCATTAGGGTTAGGGTTAGGGTTAAGGGATAGGATTAGGGTTAAGTGTTGGTTTTAGGGTTAGGGTTTAGTGTTAGGTTTATCATTAAGGATGAGGGTTAGAATCAGGGTTAAATGCTTGGGTGCGGGTAATGGTTAGGGTCAGGGTTTAGGTTCACGGATAGGGTTAGTGTTAAGGGTTACGGGTAGGTTTAGGGTTCAGGGTTAGTGTTAGCATTAGGGCTTAAGGTTAGGATTAGGCGGTAGGTTAGATTTGGGGTTAGATCTAGGCGTTAGGGTAAGGGCTAGCGTTAGGGTTAAGAGATAGGGTTAGGTTTAATGCTTAGGATTAGGGTTAGGGTTTGGGGTTAAAGTAAGTGTTAGGGGTTAGGTTTAAGGATCCAAGGTTAGGGTTATTTTTAGCTGTAGTGCTAGGGTTAGGGATAAGGGAACCTATTAGCATTAAGGGTCTTCCTTACTGTAGGGTTAAGGGTTAGGCTTATAGTTAAAGGTTAAGGTTAGGGTCAATGTTAAGATTTAGGGTGAGGGTTAACGGTTAGCGTAAAGGTTAAGCGTTAGGGTTAGGGATTAGTGATTAGGGTTTTTGGTTAGTGTTAGTGTTAGCGGTTAGGAGTTAGTGTTTTATGAAGGGGTATGGTTAGAATTAGGATTGGGGTTAGAGTTAGGGTGAGGTATAGGGGTTAGTTTTAGGGTAAAAGGATAGGATTAGGGTTACGGGTTGGGCTTAGGTTTAGGGTTAAAGTTTACTGCTAGGGTTAGGGATAGTGTTCAGGGTTAGCTTTAGGGGTTCTGGTTAGGATTAGGTGTTAGGTTAGTGTCAGGGTTAGGTCTAGTCGTGAGGGTAAGGTTTAGGGTTAGCTTTAAGAGCTAGGGTTAGGTTTAATGGTTAGGATTAGGATTAGGGATAAGGGTTAGGGTAAGGCTTAGGGGTTAGGGTGAAGGGTTAGGGTCAAGGGTTAGGGTTTTTGTTAGGCATAGCGTTGGGGTTAGAAGTAAGGGTTACTGTCAGTGTTAGGTTTGTAGGTAGGGTTACGGTTAGGGTTAGCGGTTTAGAATTAGGGTTAGGGATTAGGTGTCCCAGTGATGACTAGGAGATAGGGTTAGAATTATGGGATAGGGGTTGTTCTCAGGAAATGGGTTATGCATTAACGTTAGGATAAGAGGTTAAAGTTAGGCGCACGGTGAGGTTTACGTGTTAACGGGAGAAATAGGAACAGGGTTGGGTGTTAGATTCAGGGTTAGGGTTATCTGTTAAAGGTATTGTTTATGCTTAGCGCAAGGGCCCTGTCTGCATTAGGCGGGCGGGGGGAGTTTAGGGGGTTGGGATTGTACCCGGGAACCCACTTTATCATACTCTGGGTATGGGCCCGTGGGTTTCATGCAGGACACAGTGGTAGAGCCTCCTTTCACGCATGGCATGGGAGGATTGCAGGCTTTCTAAACTCTAAGAAAGCAAGAAGTCTGAGAATTAGATTTAGGGTTAGGATTATGGTTAGGGTTAGGGTGAGGGTTTAGGGTTAGGGAATAGGGTTAGGGTTAAAGGTTACTCTTAGGTTTAACGGTTACACTTTGGTTTAGGGTTGAGGTTTACGGTTAGGGTTAAGATGAGGGGTTAGGGTTTGGTACAGGGTTAGGGTTAAGTGTTAGGTTTAGGGTTGAAGATTAGGATCAGGGTTAGGATTAAAGGTTAGCGTGAGAGTTAATGCTTAGGGTTAAGGTTAAGAGTTAGGGTTTAGGGTTAGGTTTAGGGATAGGGTTAGTTTTAGGGTTAGAGTTATGTGCTATGGTTTGTGTTAGAGGTTAGGGTTAGGTTTACTGGTCACGGTTAGGGTTACGTTTAGGGGGTAGCATTAGGGTTAGGGTTAGGGTTAAGGGATAGGATTAGGCATAAGTGTTGGGCGTAGGGTTAGGGTTTAGTGTTAGGGTTAGCATTAAGGATTAGGGTTAGGGTCAGGGTTAAATGCTTGGGTGCGGGTAACAGTTAGGGTCAGGGTTAAGGTTCACGGATAGGGATAGTGTTAAGGGTTACGGGTAGGTTTAGGGTTCAGGGTTAGTGTTAGCATTAGGGCTTAAGGTTAAGATTAGGCGGTAGGTTAGATATAGGGTTAGAT
>NW_027182904.1:415000-420000 GCF_041146395.1 Eulemur rufifrons | reverse complement strand
TAAAGGTTAGGGTGAGAGTTAACGCTTAGGGTTAAGGTTAAGAGTTAGGGTTTAGGGTTAGGGTTAGGGTTAGTTTTAGGGTTAGAGTTATGTGCTATGGTTTGTGTTAGAGGTTAGGGTTAGGTTTACTGGTCACGGTTAGGGTTACATTTAGGGGGTAGCATTAGGGTTAGGGTTAGGGTTAAGGGATAGGATTAGGGATAAGTGTTGGGCTTAGGGTTAGGGTTTAGTGTTGGGTTTAGCATTAAGGATTAGGGGAAGGGTCAGGATTAAATGCTTGGGTGCGGGTAATGGTTAGGGTCAGGGTTAAGGTTCACGGATAGGGTTAGTGTTAAGGGTTACGGGTAGGTTTAGGGGTCAGGGTTAGTGTTAGCATTAGGGCTTAAGGTTAGGATTAGGCGGTAGGTTAGATTTAGGGTTAGATCTAGGTGTTAGGGTAAGGGCTAGCGTTAGGGTTAAGAGATAGGGTTAGGTTTAATGCTTAGGATTAGGGTTAGGGTTTGAGGTTAAAGTAAGTGTTAGGGGTTACGTTTAAGGATCCATGGTTAGGGTTATTTTTAGCTGTAGTGTTAGGGTTAGGGATAAGGGATCCCATTAGCATTAAGGGTCTTCCTTACTGTAGGGTTAAGGGTTACGCTTCGAGTTAAAGGTTAAGGTTAGGGTCAGTGTTAAGATTTAGGGTGAGGGTTAACGGTTAGGGTAAAGGTTAAGCGTTAGGGTTAGGGATTAGTGATTAGGGTTTTTGGTTAGTGTTAGGGTTAGCGGTTAGGAGTTAGTGTTTTATGAAGGGGTATGGTTAGAATTAGGATTGGGGTTAGAGTTAGGGTGAGGTATAGGGGTTAGGTTTAGGGGTTAGATTTAGGGTAAAAGGATAGGATTAGGGTTACGGGTTGGGCTTAGGTTTAGGGTTAAAGTTTACTGCTGGGGTTACGGATAGGGTTCAGGCTTAGCTTTAGGGGTTCTGGTTAGGGTTAGGTGTTAGGTTAGTGTCAGGGTTAGGTCTAGTCGTGAGGGTAAGGTTTAGGGTTAGCTTTAAGAGCTAGGGTTAGGTTTAATGGTTAGGATTAGGATTAGGGTTAAGGGTTAGGGTAAGGCTTAGGGGTTAGGGTGAAGGGTTAGGGTCAAGGGTTAGGGTTTTTGTTAGGCATAGCGTTGGGGTTAGAAGTAAGGGTTACTGTCAGTGTTAGGGTAGTAGGTAGGGTTACGGTTAGGGTTAGCGGTTTAGAATTAGGGTTAGGGATTAGGTGTCACAGTGATGACTAGGAGATTGGGTTACAATTATGGGATAGGGGTTGTTCTCAGGAAATGGGTTATGCATTAACGTTAGGATAAGAGGTTAAAGTTAGGCGCACGGTGAGATTTACGTGTTAAGGGGAGAAATAGAAACAGGGTTGGGTGTTATGTTCAGGGTTAGGGTTATCTGTTAAAGGTATTGTTTATGCTTAGCGCACGGGCCCTGTCTGCATTAGGCGGGCGGGGGGAGTTTAGGGGGTTGGGATTATTCCCGGGAACCCACTCTATCATACTGTAGGTATGGGCCCGTGGGATTCATGCAGGACACAGTGGTAGAGCCTCCTTTCACGCATGGCATGGGAGGATTGCAGGCTTTCTAAACTCTAAGAAAGCAAGAAGTCTGAGAATTAGATTTAGGGTTAGGATTCTGGTTAGGGTTAAGGATGAAGTTTAGTGTTACGGTGAGGGCTTAGGGTTAGGGATTAGGGTTAGGGTTAAAGGTTACTCTTAGGTTTAACGGTTACACTTTGGTTTAGGGTTGAGGTTTACGGTTAGGGTTAAGATGAGGGGTTAGGGTTTGGTACAGGGTTAGGGTTTAGTGTTAGGTTTAGGGTTGAAGATTAGGATTAGGGTTAGGATTAAAGGTTACGGTGAGAGTTAACGCTTAGTGTTAAGGTTAAGAGTTAGGGTTTAGGGTTAGGGTTAGGGTTAGGGTTAGTTTTAGGGTTAGAGTTATGTGCTATGGTTTGTGTTAGAGGTTAGGGTTAGGTTTACTGGTCACGGTTAGGGTTACGTTTAGGGGGTAGCATTAGGGTTAGGGTTAGGGTTAAGGGATAGGATTAGGGTTAAGTGTTGGTTTTAGGGTTAGGGTTTAGTGTTAGGTTTATCATTAAGGATGAGGGTTAGAATCAGGGTTAAATGCTTGGGTGCGGGTAATGGTTAGGGTCAGGGTTTAGGTTCACGGATAGGGTTAGTGTTAAGGGTTACGGGTAGGTTTAGGGTTCAGGGTTAGTGTTAGCATTAGGGCTTAAGGTTAGGATTAGGCGGTAGGTTAGATTTGGGGTTAGATCTAGGCGTTAGGGTAAGGGCTAGCGTTAGGGTTAAGAGATAGGGTTAGGTTTAATGCTTAGGATTAGGGTTAGGGTTTGGGGTTAAAGTAAGTGTTAGGGGTTAGGTTTAAGGATCCAAGGTTAGGGTTATTTTTAGCTGTAGTGCTAGGGTTAGGGATAAGGGAACCTATTAGCATTAAGGGTCTTCCTTACTGTAGGGTTAAGGGTTAGGCTTATAGTTAAAGGTTAAGGTTAGGGTCAATGTTAAGATTTAGGGTGAGGGTTAACGGTTAGCGTAAAGGTTAAGCGTTAGGGTTAGGGATTAGTGATTAGGGTTTTTGGTTAGTGTTAGTGTTAGCGGTTAGGAGTTAGTGTTTTATGAAGGGGTATGGTTAGAATTAGGATTGGGGTTAGAGTTAGGGTGAGGTATAGGGGTTAGTTTTAGGGTAAAAGGATAGGATTAGGGTTACGGGTTGGGCTTAGGTTTAGGGTTAAAGTTTACTGCTAGGGTTAGGGATAGTGTTCAGGGTTAGCTTTAGGGGTTCTGGTTAGGATTAGGTGTTAGGTTAGTGTCAGGGTTAGGTCTAGTCGTGAGGGTAAGGTTTAGGGTTAGCTTTAAGAGCTAGGGTTAGGTTTAATGGTTAGGATTAGGATTAGGGATAAGGGTTAGGGTAAGGCTTAGGGGTTAGGGTGAAGGGTTAGGGTCAAGGGTTAGGGTTTTTGTTAGGCATAGCGTTGGGGTTAGAAGTAAGGGTTACTGTCAGTGTTAGGTTTGTAGGTAGGGTTACGGTTAGGGTTAGCGGTTTAGAATTAGGGTTAGGGATTAGGTGTCCCAGTGATGACTAGGAGATAGGGTTAGAATTATGGGATAGGGGTTGTTCTCAGGAAATGGGTTATGCATTAACGTTAGGATAAGAGGTTAAAGTTAGGCGCACGGTGAGGTTTACGTGTTAACGGGAGAAATAGGAACAGGGTTGGGTGTTAGATTCAGGGTTAGGGTTATCTGTTAAAGGTATTGTTTATGCTTAGCGCAAGGGCCCTGTCTGCATTAGGCGGGCGGGGGGAGTTTAGGGGGTTGGGATTGTACCCGGGAACCCACTTTATCATACTCTGGGTATGGGCCCGTGGGTTTCATGCAGGACACAGTGGTAGAGCCTCCTTTCACGCATGGCATGGGAGGATTGCAGGCTTTCTAAACTCTAAGAAAGCAAGAAGTCTGAGAATTAGATTTAGGGTTAGGATTATGGTTAGGGTTAGGGTGAGGGTTTAGGGTTAGGGAATAGGGTTAGGGTTAAAGGTTACTCTTAGGTTTAACGGTTACACTTTGGTTTAGGGTTGAGGTTTACGGTTAGGGTTAAGATGAGGGGTTAGGGTTTGGTACAGGGTTAGGGTTAAGTGTTAGGTTTAGGGTTGAAGATTAGGATCAGGGTTAGGATTAAAGGTTAGCGTGAGAGTTAATGCTTAGGGTTAAGGTTAAGAGTTAGGGTTTAGGGTTAGGTTTAGGGATAGGGTTAGTTTTAGGGTTAGAGTTATGTGCTATGGTTTGTGTTAGAGGTTAGGGTTAGGTTTACTGGTCACGGTTAGGGTTACGTTTAGGGGGTAGCATTAGGGTTAGGGTTAGGGTTAAGGGATAGGATTAGGCATAAGTGTTGGGCGTAGGGTTAGGGTTTAGTGTTAGGGTTAGCATTAAGGATTAGGGTTAGGGTCAGGGTTAAATGCTTGGGTGCGGGTAACAGTTAGGGTCAGGGTTAAGGTTCACGGATAGGGATAGTGTTAAGGGTTACGGGTAGGTTTAGGGTTCAGGGTTAGTGTTAGCATTAGGGCTTAAGGTTAAGATTAGGCGGTAGGTTAGATATAGGGTTAGATCTAGGCGTTAGGGTAAGGGCTAGCATTAGGGTTAAGAGATAGGGTTAGGTTTAATGCTTAGGATTAGGGTTAGGGTTTGGGGTGAAAGTAAGTGTTAGGGGTTAGGTTTAAGGATCCAAGGTTAGGGTTATTTTTAGCTGTAGTGTTAGGGTTAGGGATAAGGGATCCCATTAGCATTAAGGGTCTTCCTTACTGTAGGGTTAAGGGTTAGACTTAGAGTTAAAGGTTAAGGTTAGGGTCAGTGTTAAGATTTAGGGTGAGGGTTAACGGTTAGGGTAAAGGTTAAGCCTTAGGGTTAGGGATTAGTGATTATGGTTTTTGGTTAGTGTTAGGGTTACCGGTTAGGAGTTAGTGTTTTATGAAGGGGTATGGTTAGAATTAGGATTGGGGTTAGAGTTAGGGTGAGGTATAGGGGTTAGGTTTAGGGGTTAGTTTTAGGATAAAAGGATAGAATTAGGGTTACGGGTTGGGCTTAGGTTTTTGATTAAAGTTTACTGCTAGGGTTAGGGATAGGGTTCAGGGTTAGCTTTAGGGGTTCTGGTTAGGGTTAGGTGTTAGGTTAGTGTCAGGGTTAGGTCTAGTCGTGATGGTAAGGTTTAGGGTTAGCTTTAAGAGCTAGGGTTAGGTTTAATGGTTAGGATTAGGATTAGGGTTAAGGGTTAGGGTAAGGCTTAGGGGTTAGGGTGAAGGGTTAGGGTCAAGGGTTAGGGTTTTTGTGAGGCATAGCGTTGGGGTTAGAAGTAAGTGTTACTGTCAGTGTTAGGGTTGTAGGTAGGGTTACGGTTAGGGTTAGCGGTTTAGAATTAGGGTTAGGGATTAGGTGTCACAGTGATGACTAGGAGATAGGGTTAG
>NW_027182904.1:322500-387500 GCF_041146395.1 Eulemur rufifrons | reverse complement strand
AGTTTAAGGGCACAGGACCTGGTTAATCTACGGTGAGAGGGGTGTGGTCGGAGTCACCACAAAAGCACAACATCATTCCCTGGGCCTTGGGACAAAACCTACATGCAGGACTCAGGCAGAGCCTCATCTCACACATGGCATGGCTGTATTGTAGGCTTGCTTCACTCTGGGAATGGAAGTAGTGTGAGAATTAGGGTTAGGTTTGGGGTTAGGGGTTTCGAGTTAGGGGTTAGGTTTCGAGTCAGGGTCAGGTGCTAGGGATTAGTGGTTAGGTTTAGAGTTAGTGTTAGGGGTTAGGTGTTAAGTCTGGGTTGGGGGCCAGGGTTAGGTTTAGGGTTGGGGTTAGCGTTAGGGTTAGGGGTTAGGGTTAAGGGATAGGGTTAGGGTTAAGGGTTAGGCTTAGGGTTAGGGTTCAGGGTTAGGGTTAAGGTTTAGGGTTAGAGTCAGGGTTAAGTGTTAGGGTGAGGCTTAACAGTTAGGGTTAGGGTTAGGGGGTTAGGAATAGGGTTAGGGTTAAGGGTTAGGTTTATGGTTCAGGTTTAAGGTTAGGATTAGGGGTTAGGGTTAGTGTTAACTGTAGGTCAGTGTTGGGGTTAGATCTCTAGGCATTAGCGTATAGGTTAGGGTTAGGGTTAAGTAGGGTTATGTTTAATGGTTAGGATTGGGATTAGCGTTAAGGGTTAGGGTTAAGCTTTAGGGGTTACGACTAAGGATCAATGGTTAGGGTTATTTTTAGGCGTAGGGTTAGGGTAAGGGTTTTAGGGTTAGTGTTAGTGTTGTTGGTAGGGTTAAGGTTAGGGTTGGCGTTTCAGAATTAGGGATTAGGTGTTATGGTTATGGCTAGGAGTTAGGGTTAGAATTACGGTATAGGGCTTGTTCTCAGGGTGTCATGCATTATCGTTAAGATAAGGGGTTAAGTTAGGGTTAGGGTGAGGTTTACGTGTTAAGGTGAGCAGTAGGATCAGGGTTAGGTGTTATGTTCTGGGTTAGGGTTATGGGTGTGGGGTAGGGTTTATGCTTAGGGCACGGGCCCTGTATGCACTAGGAGGCGAAGTTAGGGGTCTGTGATGGTCGCTGGGAGCCCACTCTATCGTACGCAGTGTATGGGCCTCTGGGTTTCATGCAGGACACTGTGGCAGAGCGGGCTTTCATGCATGGCTTAGTAGGATTGTAGGCTTTCAAAACTCTGAGAAAGCAAGTCTGAGAATTAGATTTAGGGTTAGGATTACGGTACGGTTTAGGGATGAAGATTAGCGATAGGGTGAGGGCTTAGGGTTAGGGGTTAGGGTTAGGGTTAGGGTTGTTGGCAGGGTGAAGGTTAGGGTTGGCATTTTAGAATTAGGGATGAGGTGTTAGGGTTATGGCTAGGGGTTAGGATTAGAATTATGGGATAGGGCTTCTTCTCAGGGTGTTATGCATTAAGGTTAAGATAAGGGGATAAGTTAGGGTTACGGGGAGGTTTATGTTTTAAGGTGAGCAATAGGATCAGGGTCAGGTGCTATGTTCAGGGTGAGGGTTATCTGTTAGGGGTAGTGTTTATACTTAGCGTACAGGCCCTGTCTGCACTGGGCGGGGGGCTGGGGTTAGGGGGATGGGATTGTCCCCGGGAACCCACTCTATCATACGCTAGGTATGGGCTCCTGGTTTCATGCAAGAGAGAGCTGCAGAGCCCCCTTTTAATCATGGCATGGGAGGATTTTAGGCTTTCTAAACTCTAAGAAAGCAAGAAGTCCGAGAATTAGATTTGGGGTAGGATTATGATAATGTTTAGGGTTAGGGTTAGTGTTAAGGTGGGGTCTTAGGGTTAGGGGTTAGGGTTAGAGGTTAGTGTTAGGTGTAACAGTTACAGTTAGGTTTATGGTTAAGTTTCAGGGTTAGGGTTAAGGTTTGGGTTTAGCGTTTGGCACAGGGTTAGGCTTCAGTGTTAGCTTTATGGTTAAAGATTAGGATTAGGGTTAGTGTGAGGGTTAATGGTAAGGGTCAAGATTAAGGGTTAGGGTTGGGGTTAGGGTTAGGTTTAGGGTTAGGGCTTAGGGTTAGGGGATAGGATTAGGGTTAAGTGTTGGGCTTATGGTTAGGGTTAAAGTTTAGTGTTAGGGTTAATGTTTAGTGTTATGGTCCAGTTTAAGTGTTAGGGTGAGGGTTAACAGTTAGGATTAGGCTTAGGGGTTAGGGATATAGTGAAGGTTCAGTGTTAGGGTTAGGTTTAGGGTACAGGGTTAGGGTTAGCTTTAGGGGTTATGGTTAGGGTTAGGTGTTAGGTTAGTGTCAGGGTTAGGTCTAGTCGTGAGGGTAAGGTTTAGGGTTAGCTTTAAGAGCTAGGGTTAGGTTTAATGGTTAGGATTAGGATTACGGTTAAAGGTTAGGGTAATGCTCAGGGGTTAGGGTGAAGGGTGAAGGGTTAGGGCTTTTGTTAGGCATAGCGTTGGGGTTAGAACTAAGGGTTCCTGTCAGTGTTAGGGTTGTAGGCAGCGTTACGGTTAGGCTTAGCAGTGGAGAATTAGGGTTAGGGATTAGTTGTTACAGTTATGACTAGGAGATAGGGTTAGAATTATGGGATAGGGGATGTTCTCAGGGAATGGGTTATGCATTAACGTTACGTTAAGAGGTTAAAGTTAGGCTCACGGTGAGGTTTACGTGTTAAGGGGAGAAATAGGAACAGGGTTAGGTGCCATGTTCAGGGTTAGGGTTATCTGTTAAAGGTATCATTTATGCTTAGCGCACGGGCCCTGTCGGCATTAGGCTGGGGGGACGTTAGGGGGCTGGGATTGTCACCGGGAACCCACTGTATCGGACTCTGGGTATGGGCCCGTGGATTTCATGCAGGACACAGTGGTAGAGCCTCCTTTCACACATGGCACGGGAGGATTGCAGGCTTTCTAAACTCTAAGAAAGCAAGAAGTCTGAGAATTAGATTTAGGGTTAGGATTATGGTTAGGGTTCAGGATGAAGTGTAGTGTTATGGTGAGGGGATAGGGTTACAGATTAGGGTTACGGTTTAAGGTTACTGTTAGGTTTAACGGTTACAGTTCGTTTTGGGGTTGAGGTTTGCGGATAGGGTTAAGATGAGGGGTCAGGGTTTGGTACAGGGTTAGGGTTGTGTTCGGTTTAGGGTTGAAGATTAGGATTAGGGTTAGGATTAAAGGTTAGCATGAGAGTTAACGGTTAAGATTAAGGTTAAGGGTTAGGGTTAGGGTTTAGGTTTAGGGTTAAGGGTTAGGGTTAGTTTTAGGGTTAGAGTTATGTGTTAGGGTTTGTGTTAGAGGTTAGGGTTAGGTTTACTGCTCGTGGTTAGAGTTACGTTTAGGGGTTAGCATTAGGGTTAGGGATTAGGTTTAGGGTAAGTGTTTAGAGTTAGTGTTGGGCTTTAGGCTCGGGGCTTAGGTTCAGGGTCAGAGGTTAGGGTTGGTGGTAGGGCTTAGATTTAGCGGTCAGTTTAAGGGCACAGGACCTGGTTAATCTACGGTGAGAGGGGTGTGGTCGGAGTCACCACAAAAGCACAACATCATTCCCTGGGCCCTGGGACAAGACCTACATGCAGGACTCAGGCGGATCCTCATCTCACACATGGCATGGCTGTATTGTAGGCTTGCTTCACTCGGGAATGGAAGTAGTGTGAGAATTAAGGTTAGGGTTGGGGTTAGGGGTTTCGAGTTAGGGGTTAGGTTTCGAGTCAGGGTTAGGTGCTAGTGGTTAGGGGTAGAGTTAGTGTTACGGGTTCGGTGTTAATTCTGGGTTAGGGAGCCAGGGGTAGGTTTAGGGTTGGGGTAAGTGTTATCGTTAGCGGTTAGGGTTAATGGATAGGGTTAGGGTTAAGGGTAGGCTTAGGGTTAGGGTTCAGGGTTAGGGTTAAGGTTTAGGGTTAGGGTCAGGGTTAAGGGTTAGGGTTAGGGTTAGGGTGTTATGGTTAAGGATTAGGTTTATTGTTCAGGTTTAAGGTTAGCATTAGGGGTTTGTGTTACTTCTAACTGTAGGTCAGTGTTGGGGTTAGAACTCTAGGCATTAAGGTAAAGGTTAGAGTTAGGGTTAAGAGTTGGGGTTATGTTTAATGGTTAGGATTGGGATTAGGGTTAAGGGTTAGGGTTAAGGTTAGGGGTTATGACTAAGGATCAACGGTTACGGTTATTTTTAGGCGTAGGGTTAGGGTAAGGGGTTAGGATTAGTGTTAGTGTTGTAGGTAGGGTTAAGGTTAGGGTTGGTGTTTCAGAATTAGAGATTAGGTGTTATGGTTATGGCTAGGAGTTAGGGTTAGAATTACAGTATAGGGCTTGTTCTCAGGGTGTCATGCATTAACGTTACGATATGGGGTTAAAATTAGGGTTACGGTGAGGTTTATGTGTTAAGGTGAGCAGTAGGATCAGGGTTAGGTGTTATGTTCTGGGTTAGGGTTATGGGTGAGGGGTAGTGTTTATGCTTAGGGCATGGGCCCTGTATGCCCTAGGAATCAAAGTTAGGGGTCGGTTGTGGTCGCTGGGAACCCACTCTATCGTACGCTGTGTATGGGCCTCTGGGTTTCTTGCAGGACACTGTGGCAGTGCCGGCTTTCATGCATGGCTTAGTAGGATTGTAGGCTTTCAAAACTCTGAGAAAGCAAGAAGTCTGAGAATTAGATTTAGGGTTAGGATTACGGTACGGTTTAGGGATGAAGATTAGTGATAGGGTGAGGGCTTAGGGTTAGAGGTTAGGGTTAGGGTTAGGGTTGTTTGTAGGGTGAAGTTTAGGGTTGGCATTTTAGAATTAGGGATGAGGTCTTATGGTTATGGCTGGGGATTAGGATTAGAATTATGGGATGGGGCTTCTTCTCAGGGTTTTATGCATTAAGGTTAAGATAAGGGGATAAGTTAGGGTTACGGGGAGGTTTATGTTTTAAGGTGAGCAATAGGATCAGGGTCAGGTGTTATATTCAGGGTGAGGGTTATCTGTTAGGGGTAGTGTTTATACTTAGCGTACAGGCCCTGTCTGCACTGGGCGGGGGGCTGGGGTTAGGGAGATGGGATTGTCCCCGGGAACCCACTCTATCGTACGCTGGATATGGGCTCCTTGGTTTCATGCAGGACACAGTGGTAGAGCCCCCTTTTACTCATGGCATGGGAGGATTTTAGGCTTTCTAAACTCTGAGAAAGCAAGAAGTCTGACAATTAGATTTAGGGGTAGGATTATGGTAATGTTTATCGAGGAAGATTAGTGTTAGGGTGGGCTCTTAGGGTTAGGGGTTAGGGTTAAAGGTTTGTGTTATTTTTAACAGTTACAGTTACGTTTACGGTTAAGTTTCAGGGTTAGAGTTAAGGTTTGGTTTTATCGTTTGGCACAGGGTTAGGCTTCAGTGTTAGCTTTATGGTTAAGGATTAGGATTAGGGTTAGGGTTAAGGGTTAGTGTGAGGGTTAATGGTAAGTTTCAAGATTAAGGGTTAGGGTTGGGCTTAGGGTTAGGAATAAGGCTTCGTGTAACATTTAGGTTTAGAGTTAAGTGTTATGGTTATGGCTAGAGGTTAGGGTTAGGTTTAGGGTTCATGGTTAGGGTTACATTTAGGGGTTCGGGTTACGGGTTAAGTTTAGGGCGAGTGTTTAGTGTTACTGTTGGGCGTTAGGATAAGGGCCGAGGGTTAGGGTTAGGATTTAGGTTTAGTGTTAGGGCTTAGATTTAGTGGTTAGTTTAAGGGCACATGCTCTGTTTAATCTATGGTGGGAAGGGTGCAGACTGGGTCGCCTCAACACCACACCATCGTACTTGGGCCTTGGGCCCAGACCTACATGCAGGACTCAGGCAGAGCCTCTTCTCACTCGTGGCATGGCTCTATTGTAGGCTTGGTCAACTCTGAGAACAAAGGAAGTGTGAGAATTAGGGTTATGGTTAGGGTTATGTGTTTGGGGTTAGAGGTTTGGGTTTGAGTGAAGTTTAGTGGTTAGGAATTAGAAGTTAGGATTAGTGTGTCAGGGCTTAGGTGTTAGGTTTTTGTAAGGGGCTAGCGTTAGATTTAGGTTTAGGGTTAATGTTCAGGTGGGTTAGGGGTCAGCGTTAGGGTTAGGCTTACAAGATAGGATTAAGGTAAAGGGTGAAGGCTTAAGATTAGCAGTAAGGGTTAAGGTTAGGGTTAAGGGTTAGGGTTTCGGTCCAAGTTAAGGGTGAGAGTGAGGGTTAACAGTTGCGATTAGGGTAATGGTTTAGGGATAGTAATAGGTTTAAGGGATAGGGTTAGGGTTAGGTTTAGGGTTCGGGGTTAGGGTTAGCATTAGCGGTTAGGGTTAGAGTTAGGGGTTAGGGTTACAGTTAGGGTTAGGTCTAGGCATTATGGTAATGGTTCGTGTTAGGGTTAAGAATTAGGGTTAGGTTTAATTGTTAGGATTATGATCAGGGTAATGGTTAGGGTTAGGGTTAGCGGTTAGAGTTAGGGTTAGTGTTAGGGTTGTTTGTAGGGTGAAGGTAATGTTTAGCAGTTTAGAATTAAGGTTAGGGATTAGGTGTTACGGTTATGCTAGGAGTTAGGCTTAGAATTAAGGGATAGGGTTTGTTCTTAGGGTAAGTGTTATGCAATAACATTAGGATAGGGGTTAAAGTTAGGGTTACAGTGAGGTTTACGTGTTAAGGTGAACAATAACATCAGGGTTAGGTGTTATGTTCAGGGTTAGGGTTATGGGTGAGGTGCAGGGTTTTTGCTTAGGGCATGGGCCCTGTCAGCACTAGCAGGGGGAGTTAGGGGGCTGTGATTGTCCCCGGGAACCCACTCTATTGTACACAGAGTATGGGCTCCTGGGTTTCATGCAGGACACTGTGGCAGAGCCAGCTTTCACGCATGGCTTTGGAGAATTGTAGGCTTTTAAAACTCTGAGATAGCAAGAAGTCTGAGAATTAGATTTAGGGTTAGGATTATGGTTAGGGTTAGGGATGAAGATTAGTCAGGGAGAGGGCTTAGGGTTAGGGCTTAAGCTTCGAGTGAGGATTAGGGGTTAGGGAGTAGGTGTTGGGTTTAGTGATAGGGTTAGGGCTTAGGGGTTAGGGTTGGGTTAGGGGCTAGGGTTAGATTTAGAGTGGGGTTAGGGTTAGCGTTATGGGTTAGGGTTAGGGTTAAGGGATAGGATAAGGGTTAAGCGTTAAGGCTTAGGGTTAGCGTTAAGTGTTAGGTTTAGTTTTAAGGGTTAGGGTTACAGTTCGAGTTAAGGGTTAGTGTGGGGTTAACGGTTAGGGCTAGGGTTATGGGTTAAGGATAGAGTTAGGTTTAAGGCTTAGGATTAGGGTTCAGTGTTAGGGTTAGCATTAGGGATTAGGGTTAGGGTTAGGGGTTACGTTTACTCTTAGGGTTAGGTCTAGGCATTAGGGTACGTGTTAGTGTTAGGCTTAAGAGTTAGGGTTAGGTTTAATTGTTAGGATTAGGAACAGGGTTAAGGGTTAGGGTTAAGTGTCAAGTGTTACGGTTATTTTTAGGTGTACGGTTAGGGTTAGCGGTTAGGGTTAGGGTTAGTTTGTAGGGATAAGGTAATGTTTAGCAGTTTTGAATTAGCCTTAGGGATTAGGTGTTACAATTGTGGCTAGGAGTTAGGGTTAGAATTAAGGGATAGGGGTTGTTCTTAGGGTAAGTCTTATGCATTAACGTTAGGATAACAGGTTCAAGTTAGAGTTATGGTGAGGTTGATGTGTTAAGGTGAGCAATAGTATCAGGGTGAGCTGTGATGTTCAGGGTTAGGGTTATGGGTGAGGGGTAGTGTTTATGCTTATATCACGAGCCCTCTCTGCTCTAGGAGGGGGCTTAGAGGGCTGGGATAGATGCCGGAAGCCACTCTATCATACACTGGGTATGGGCCCCTTGGTTTCATGCCGGACACAGTGGCCAAGCCTCCTTCTACACATGGCATGGGAGGATTGTAGGCTTTGTAAACTCTGAGAAAGCAAGAAGTCTGAGAATTAAATTTAGGGCTAGGATTAGGGTTAGGGTTAGCAATATAGGTTACTGTTATGGTGAGGGCTTAGGGTTAGGGGTTTCAGTTAGGGTCAGGGTTAAAGGTTAGTGTTAGGTTTAACAGTTACAGTTAGGTTTAGGGTTAAGCTTTAAGGTTTAAGCTTAGGGTTAAGATTAGGGGTTAGGTTTTGGTACAGGGTAAGGGTTAAGTGCTAGGTTTAGGCTTAAAGATTAGGATTAGGGTTAGGGTTAAGGTTTAGTGTGAGGGTTAACGGTTAGGGTTAAGGTTAAGTGTTAGGTTTATGGGTTAGGGTTAGGGTTAAGTGTTCATGTTAGGTTTAGGGTTAGAGTTAAGTGTTATGGTTAGGGTTAGGGGTTTGGGTTAGGTTTAGGGTTCATGGTTAAGGTTACATTTAGGGGTTAGGTTTAGGGTAAGCGTTTAGTGTTAGTGTTGGGCATTAGGGTCAGGGCTTAGGTAGGGTTAGGGGTTAGGGTCAGTGTTTGGGCTTTGATTTGGCGGTTAGTTTAAGGGTACAGGACCTGTGTAATCTATGGTGAGAAGGGTGCAGAATGTTTCCATGCGACACCACACCATCGGATCCTGGGCCTTTGGCCCAGACCTACTTGCAGGACTCATGCGGAAACTCTACTCACGCATTGCATGGTTGTATTTTAGTTGGTTAACTCTGAGAATGGAAGTAGTGTGAGAAATAGGGTTATGGTTAGGGTTAAGGGTTTGGTGTTAGGGGTTAGGGTTCAAGTGAGGTTTAGTGGTTAGGGACTAGGATTTAGGGTTAGTGTTAGGGTTAGGGGTTAGTTTTGCGTTAGGGGCTAGGGTTAGATTTATGGTTGGGGTTAGTGTTAGGGTTAGGATTAGGCATCAGGGTTAGTGTTAGGGTTAAAGGATAGGATTGGCGTTAAGTGTTTAGGCTTAGGGTTTGTGTTAAGTGTTAGGGTTGGGGTTTAGGCTTAGGGTTACGGTTTGAGTTAAGCTCTAGGGTGAGGGTTAAAGATTAGGCTTAGGATTATTGGTTAGGGATAGAGTTATGTTTATGGGTTAGGGATAGGGTTAGGTTTAGGGTTCAGTGTTAGGGTTAGCATTAGGGGTTAGGGTTAGGGTTAGGGGTTAGGCGTAGTGATGTATTAAGGGCTATGGTTAGAATTAGGATTGGGGTTAGTGTTAGGTTTAGGGTTAGGGGTTAGGTTTAGGGTTAAGGGATAGGATTATGGTTAAGGGTTGGGCGTAGCTTTAGGGTTAAGATTTAGTGTTAGGGTCCGGTTTAAGGGTTAGGGTGAGGGTTAACGGTTAGGGTTAGGGTTGGGGTTAGGGGTTAGGGATATAGTTAGTATTAAGTGTTAGAGTTAGGTTTAGGGTTCAGGGTTAGGGTTAGCTTTAGGGGTTATGATTAGGGTTAGGTGTTAGTTTAGTGTTAGTGTTAGGTCTAGGCGTCAGGGTAAGGTTTAGGGTTAGGGTTAAGAGCTAAGGTTGGGTTTAGTGGTTAGGATTAGGGTTAGGGTTAGGAGTTAGGGTAAAGGGTCAAGGGTTAGCATTATTTTTAGCCATAGCTTTGGCGTTAGGAGTAAGGGTTAGGTTCAGTGTTAGGGTAACAGTAGGTTACCGTAACAGTAACTACGTAGGGTAACAGTTAGTGTTAGTGGTTTAGAATTAGGGTTAGGGATTAGTTGTCACAGTTATGACTAGGAGATAGGGTTAGAATTATGGGATAGGGGTTAATCTCAGGGTAAGTGTTATGCATTAACGTTAGGATAAGAGGTTAAAGTTCAGGTTACGGTGAGGTTTACATTCTAAGGTGAGCAATAGAATCAGGGTTAAATGTTATTTTCAGGGTTAGAGTTTTGGGTGAGGTGTAGAGTTTATGCTTAGGGCACGGGCCTTGTCTGCATTAGGCGGGGGAGGGGGGTTAGGGGGCTGGGATTGTCACCAGGAACCCACTCTATCGTACTCTGGTTATGGGCCCCAGCGGTTCATTCAGGACACAGTGGAAGAGCCTCCTTTCACGCATGGCATGGGAGGATTGTAGGCTTTCTAAACTCTAAGAAAGCAAGAAGACTGAGAATTAGATTTAGGGTTAGGGTTAGGGTTCGGGTTAAGGATCAAGGTTAGTATTAGGGTGAAGGCTTAGAGTTAGGGGTTACGGGTAGCGTTACAGGTTACTCTTAGTTTTAACCGTTACAGTTAGGTTCAGGGTTAAGGTTTATGGTTAGGTTTAAGGTTAGGGTTTAGGGTTTGGTACAGGATTAGGGTTAAATATTAGGTTTAGGGTTAAAGATTACGATTAAGGTTAGGTTTAAAGGTTAGTGTGAGGGTTAACAGTCAGGGTTAAAGTTAAGAGTTAGGGTTAGGGTTAGTGTTAGGATTAAGGGTTCATGTTAGGTTTAGGGTTAGAGTTAAGTGCTATGGTTAGCGCTCGAGGTTAGGGTTAGGTTTAGGGTTCACAGTTAGGGTTACGTTTAGAGGTTAGCATTAGGGTTAGGGATTAGCTTTAGGGTAAGAGTTTAGAGTTAGTGTTGGGCTTTAGGCTCAGGGCTTAGGTTTAGGGTCAGAGGTTAGGGTTGATGTTAGGGCTTAGATTTAGTGGTTAGTTTAAGGGCACAGGACCTGTTTATTCTACAGTGAGAGGGGTTAGGGTTAGGGTTAGGGTTGTCGTAGGGGTTAAGGTTAGATTTAACCTTGGGGTTAGTGTTAGGGTTAGGATTAGGGGGTTAGTGTTAGGGTTAGGGGTTAAAAACACCTACAGCCAGCCCTAACCCGATTTCTGACACTTCTTCCATTCTCAGAGTTAACCAAGCCTACAATACAGCCATGTCATGCGTGAGAAGAGGCTCCACCTGAGTCCTGTATGTAGGTCTTGGCCCAAGGCCCAGCGTACGGTGGTGTTGTGTCGCAGCGACCCTGTGCACCACTCTCACCATAGATTAAACAGGTCCTGTGCCCTTAAACTAACCGCTAAATCTCAGCCCTAACACTAATCCTAACCCCTAACCCTAAAAGTTATCCTTAACCCTACTGTTAACACTCAAACTAACCCTTAACTCTAACCCTTGTCATGATCTTTAACCCTAACCCTAACACTTAACCCTAACCCTGTACCAAACCATAACCCCTAAGCTTAACCCTAACCCTAAACCTAAACCCTAAGTCTAACTGTAACTGTTAAACCTAACAGTAACATTTAACCCTAAAACTAACCGTATCCCCTTACCCGAAGCCCTCACCCTAAGATTAAACTTCATCCCTAACCATAACGATAATCCTAACCTTAAATCTAATTCTCAGACTTCTTACTTTCTTAGAGATTTGAAAGCTTACAATCCTCCTTTACCATGCGTGAAATCAGGCTCTGCCAGAGTGTCCTACAAGAAACCCATGGGCCCATACCCTGCATACGATAGAGTGGGTTTCTGGTGACAATCGCATCCCCCTCAATCCCACTCCTAGGGCAGACAGGGCCCATACCCTAAGCAAAACCCTACCCCTCACTCATAATTCTAACCCTGATCCTATTGCTCACCTTAACACATAAACCTCACCGTAAACCTAACTTTAACCACTTATCCTAACATTAATGCATAACACTTATGCTAAGAACAACCCCTATCACTTAATTCTAACCCTAACTCCTAGCCATAACAGTAACCCCTAATCCCTAACCCTAATTCTAACCAGTAAACATTACCTTAACCCTACAAACAACCCTAATACTAACCCTAACCTTAAACGCTAATCCTAACCTTATCCCTAAACATAACCTTAAAAGTTTACCCTAAACCCTAACCCTATCCCCTAACCCTAAGCCTAACCCTTAATTCTGATCCTAATCCTAACAATTAAACCTAACCCTAACCCTTAACCCTAACACTAACCCTTACCTTAATGCCGAGACCTAATCTTAGCAGTAAAGCTACCTCTAACCCTAACCCTAGACCTTAAACCTAACACTATCCCTAACTTATAACCCTAACCCTAACTGTTAACCCTCACCCTAACCCTTAACTCGGACCATAACCCTAACCCTTAACCCTAACCCTATCCCTTAATGCTAACCCTAAGCCTTAACACTTAACCCTAATCCTATCCCTTAACCCTAACCCTAACCCCTAACCCTAACCCTAACCCTAACCCCAACCCTAAATCTATCTCTAGTCCCTAACCCAACCCTAACCGTTAACCCCTAATGCTAACATTAACCCTAACCCCTAATCCCTAACACCTAACCCTCACGCGAACACTAACCCCTAACCCCAAACACCTAACCCTAATCATAACCATAATTCTCACACTTCCTCCATTCTCAGAGTTAGCCAAGCCTACAATAAAACCATGCCATGCGTGAGAAGAGGCTCTGCCTGAGACCTGCATGTAGGTCTGGGCCCAAGGCCTAGGGTACGATGGTGTGGTGTGGCGATGACCCATTCTGCACACTTCTCACCATAGATTACACAGGTCCTGTGCCCTTAAAATAACCTCTAAATCTAAGCCCTAACGCTAACTCTAACACTAACCCTTAACCCTAAACTTAAGCCCTGACCCTAACGCCCAACACTAACATTAAACCCTTACCCTAATCCTTACCCATAACCCTAATGCCTAAACGTAACCCTAACGATGAACCCTAAACCTAACCCTAACCCCAAACCCTAACCATAACACTTAACTCTAACCCTAAACCTAACATGAACACTTAAACCTAAACTTAACCACTAACCCTAACACTTAACCTTAACCCTAACCGTTAACTCTCACACTAACCCTTAAACCTAACCCTAATCGTAATCTTTAACCCTAAACCTAACAGTTAACCCTTACCCTGTACCAAAACCTAACCCCTAACCTTAACCTTAACCCTAACACTTGACCCTAAAGCTAACTGTAACCATTAAACCTAACACTAACCTTTAACCCTGACCGTAACTCTAACCCCTAACCCTAAGCCCTCACCCTAATGCTAAACTTTATCCTTAACACTAACCATAATCCTATCCCTAAATCTAATCCTCAGACTTCTTGCTTTCTCAGAGTTTAGAAAGCCTACAATCCTCCCATGCCATGCGTGAAAAGAGGCTCTGCCACTGTGTCCTGCATGAAACCCAGGGACTCATACCCAGTGTACGATAGAGAAAGTTCTCGGCCACAATCCTAGACCCCTAATCCTCCCGCCTAGTGCAGACAGGGCCCGTGCCCTAAGCATAAAAAGTACGCCTAACATATAACCCTAACCTTGAACGTAACACCTAACCCTGATCCTACTGCTCACCTTATCATGTAGACCACACTGTAACCCTAACTTTAACCGCATCTCCTAAAGTTAATGCATAACACTTACACTGAGAACAACGCCTATCCCATAATTCTAACCCTAAATCTTAGCCATAACCATAAAACCTAATCCCTAACCCTAATTCTAAACTGCTATCCCTAACCTTAACACTACCAACAACCCTAACACTAACCCTAAACCTAACCCTCACCCCTAATCCTACCCTATGCCTAAAAGTAACCCTAACTCCTAACCCTTATCCCTAACCAAAAGCCCTGTCCCTAACCATAAGACTTAAGTCTCACCCTTATACCCTAACCCTAATACGAATCCTTAAGCCTAACCCCCAATCCTAACAATTAACCTTAACCCTAACTGTTAACGCTCACCCTAACCCTTAAATCAGACCAAAACCCTAACACTTAACCCTAACCC
The DNA here is from genome assembly GCF_041146395.1 of Eulemur rufifrons. Lineage (NCBI taxonomy): Eukaryota > Metazoa > Chordata > Mammalia > Primates > Lemuridae > Eulemur > Eulemur rufifrons. The sequence goes on along the minus strand of NW_027182904.1, from coordinate 373,894 downwards.
TAATCCCTAATGCTAACCCTAAGCCTTAACCCTTTACCCTAATCCTATCCCTTAAGCCTAACCCTAACCCTAATTCCTAACCCTAACCATAATCCCTAACCCTAACCCTAACACTAACCCTAACTCTGAATCTAACCCTAGCCCCTAAACCAACACTAACCCCAAACCCCTAACCCTAACACTAACACTAACTCCTAATTTCTAACCCCTGAACCACACTCGAACCCTAACCCCTAACCCCAAACAATTAACCATAACCATAACCCTAATTCTCACACTTCCTCCATTTTCAGAGTTCACCAAGCCTACAATAGAGCCATGCCATGAGTGAGAAGAGGCTCCGCCTGAGTCCTGCATGTAGGTCTGGGCCCAAGGCCCAGGTACGATGGTGTGGTGTCAAGGGGACCAATTCTGCACCCTTCTCACCATAGATTAAACAGGTCCTGTGCCCTTAAACTAACCGCTAAATCTAAGCCCTAACACTAAACCTAAACGCTAACCCTAAACCTAAGCCCTTATCCTAATGCCCAACACTAACACCAAACACTCACCCTAAACCTAACCCGTAACCCTAACCCCTAAACGTAACCCTAACCATGCACCCTATATCTAACCCTAACCCCTAACCCTAACCATAACACTTAACTCTAACCCTAAACTAACATAAACCCTTAACACTAAACCTAATCCCTAACCCTCATGCTTAACCCTAACCGTTAATCCTCACACTTACCTTTAAACCTAACCCTAATTGTAATCTTTAACTCTAAACTTAACACTTAAACCTTAACCTGTACCAAAACCTATCCCCTAAACTGAACCCTAACACTAAACCTTAACGCTAAACCTAACTGTAACTGTTAAACCTAAAACTGACCTTTAACTCTGACCCTAAACCTAACCCCTAACCCTAAGGCATCACCTTAACACTAAACTTCATCCCTAATTCTAACCATAATCCTAACCCTAAATCTAATTCTCAGACTTTTTCTTTCTCAGAGTTTAGAAAGCCTATAATCCTCCCATGCCATGTGTGAAAGGAGGCCCTGCCACTGTGTCCAGGGGCCAATACCCAGCATACGATAGAGTGATTTCCCGGCGAATATGCTAGCCCCCTAACCTCTCCGCCTAGTGCAGACAAGGCACGTGCCCTAAGCATAAACACAACCCCTAACCAATAACCCTAACCATAACTGTTAACTCTCACCCTAACATTTAACCCTGACACTAACCCTAACCCGTAAACCTATCCCTAAACCTTTACCCAAAGCCTAAGCCTTAACTCTAACACTATCATTTAACCCTAGCCCTAACCCCTAAATGTTACACTAACCATGAACCCTAAGCCTAACCGTAACCCCTAACACTAACCATAACACTTAACTGTAACCCTAAACCTAACAAGACCCCTTAACCCTAACACTAACCCCTAACCCTAGCCCTTAAACTTAACCCTAAACTTTTACCCTCACACTAACCTTTAACACTAACCATAATGCTAATCTTTAACCCTAAACCTAACACTTAACTCTTACCCTGTACGAAACCCTAACCCCTGACCTTAACCCTGACAATAAACCTTAACCCTAAACCTAACTTTAACCGTTAAAACTAACACTAACCTTAACCCTAACTCTATCCCTAACCCTTAACCCTAAGCCCTCACCCTAACACTAATCGTCATCCCTAATCCTAACCATAATCCTATCCCTAAATCTTAATCTCAGACGTCTTCCTCTCTCAGAGTTTAAAAAGCCCTCACCCTAAAATTTAACCCTAAACCTAACTGTAACTGTTTAAACTAACACTAATCTTTAACCATAACCCTAACCCTTAACCTGAACCCTAAGCCAAACTCTTAACCCTAATCCTATCCCTTAACCCTAACTCTAATCCCTAACTCGAACGCTAACACTAACCCCAACCCTAAACCTAACCCTAGCCCCTAACCCAACCCTCACCCCAACCCCTAACCCTAACACTAACCCTAACCCCTAATGCCTAACCCCTAACCCTCATTTGAACACTCTCTCCTAAACCCAAATCCCTAACCCTAACCATAACCCTAATTCTCACACTTCTTCCATTCTAAGAGTTAACCAAGCCTACAATACAACCATGCCATGCATGAGAACAGGCTCCCCCTGATTCCTGCATGTACGTCTGAGCCCAAGGCCCAGGGTACAATGCTGTGGTGTCTCAGCGACCGATTCCACACCCTTCTCACCATAGATTAAACAGGTCCTCTGACCTTAAACTAATCGCTAAATCTAAGTCCTAACACTAACCCCTACCCTAAACAGAAACCCTGACCCAAACTCCCTTCACTAACACTATACCCTTACACCAAACCTAACCCCTAAACCTAACCCCTAAACATAACCTTAACCATGAACCCTAAACCTGAACCTAAACCCTAACACTTAAGTGTAACCCTAAACCTAACACGAACCCCTAATCCTAACCCTAAACCCTAACCCTAACCCTTCACCTTAACCCTAACCGTTAACCCTCAGCTAACCCTTAAACCTAACACTAATCCTAATCTTTACCCCTAAGCCGAACACTTAACCCTAACCCTGTACCAAACCCTAATCCCTAACACTAAGCCCTCTCCCTAACACTAAACTTCATCCCTAACCCTAACCGTAATCCTAACCCTAAATCTAATTCTGAGACTTCTTGCTTTCTCAGAGTTTAGAAAGCCTACAATCCTCCCATGCCATGCATGAAAGGAGGCTCTGCCACTGTGCCCTGCATGAAACCCAGAGGCCCATACCCAGCATACGATAGAGTGGGTTCCTGGTGACAATCCCAGCCTCCGAGCCCCCCCACCTAGTGAAGACAGGGCCTGTGCCCTAAGCATAAACACTGCCCCTAACCCATAACCATAACCCTGATCATAACATCTGACCCTGATCCTATTGCTCACCTTAACATGTAAAACTCACCATAACCCTAATCCTAACCCCTTATCCTAACGTTAATGAATAATACTTACCCTGAGGACAACACCTATCCCATAATTCTAACCCTAACTCTTATTCATAACTGTAAAACCTAATACCTAATTGTAAGCTGCTAACCCTAAATTTAACCCTACCAACAGCCCTAACACTAACCCTAACCCTAACCCTTGATCCTTAAGCCTAAACCCTAACCCTAACCCTAACCCTAAGTATAAACTCTACCCCTCACCCATAACCCTAACCCTGAACATAAAACCTAACCCTGATCCTATTGCTCACCTTAACACGTAAAGCTCACCGTAACACTAACTTTAACCGCTTACCCTAACTTTAAGCATAAAACTGACCCTGAGACCAACCCCTATGCCATAATTCTAACCCTAACTCCTTACCATAACCATAACACCTAATCCCTAACCCTAATTCTAAACTGCTAAACCTAACCTTAAGCCTACAAAAAACCTTAACGGTAACACTAACCCTAACACCTAATCCTAACCCTGTGCCTGAAAATAAACCTAACCCTTAACCTTTAACCCTAATGCTAACCCATAACCCTAACCATAACACTTTACTCTAACCCTAAATCTAACACGAACGCTTAACACTAGCCCTAAACCCTAACCCTAACCCTTAAACACAAACTTAACCATTAACACTCACACTAACCGTCAACCCTAATCCGAATTCTAATCTTTAACCCTAAACCTAACACTTAACCCTAACCCTGTACCAAACCCTAACCCCTAACCATAACCCTCACCCTAAAACGTAACCCTAAACCTAACTGTAACCGTTAAACCTAACTCTAACATTTAACCTTAACTCTACCCATAATCCCTAGCCCTAATCCCTCACCCTAGCACTAACCTCATTCCTAACCCTAACTATAATCCTAACCCTAAATCTAATTATCAGACTTCTTGCTTTCTCAGCGTTAGAAAGCCTACAATCCTCCCATGCCATGAATAAAAGGAGGCTCTACCACTGTGTCCTGCCGGAAACCCCAGTGCCCATACTCAGCATACACTAGAGTGGGTTCCCGACGACAATCGCAACCCCAAACCCCTCCCCCCCTGCCTAGTGCAGACAGGGCCCGAGTCATAAGCATAAACCCTACCCCTCACCCCTAACCATAACCCTGAACATAACACCTGACCCTGATCCCATTGCTCACCTTAAAATGTAAATCTCACCATAACCCTAAATTTAACCCCTTATCATAACGTTAATGCATAACACTTACCCTGAGAACAACTCCTATCTCTGAATTCTAACCCTAACTCCAAGCCATAACCATAACACCTAATCCCTAAGGCGAATTCTAAACTGCTAACCCTAACCTTAAACCTACCATCAAACCAAACATTACCCTAGCCCCTAACTTTAAAACTATGCCTAAAAATAACCCTAACACTTCACCCTTAATCCTAACCCCTAACTCTAACCCTAACCCTATCCCTAAGACGCTAACCATAACCCTAACTGTTAACCCTCACCCTAACACGTAACCCTGACCTTAACCCTAAACCTTAACACTAACCCTTAACCCTAACCCTAAGCCAAACCCTTAACCATAATCCTATCCTTTAACCCTAAACGCTAACCCTAATATTAACCCCAACCCTAAACCTAACCCTAGCACCCTAACCCAAACCCAACAACTAACCCCTATCCCTAACACTAACCCTAACTCCTAATCCCTAGGACCTAACCCTGACTCGAACCATAATCCCAAACTCCAAACCCCTAACCCAAACCCTAACCCTGATTCTCACACTACTTCCATTCTCAGAGTGAAGCAAGCCTACAATACAGCTATACTATGCGTGAGATGAGGCTCCACCTGAGTCCTGCATGTAGGTCCTTTCCCAAGGATCAGGGAACGATTTTGTGCTTTCGTGGAGACTCCGACAGCACCCTTCTCACCGTAGATAAAACAGGTCCTGTGCCCTTAAACTAAAAGCTAAATCTCAGCCCTAACACTAACACTAACCCCTAACGGTAAACATAAGCTCCGACCGTAACGCTGAACACGAACTCTAAAACCTTACCCTAAACCTAAGCCCTAACCCTAACACTAACCCCTAAACATAACACTAACCATGAACCCTAAACCTAACCCTAACCATAACACTTAACGCTAACCCTAAAGCCTACACGAAGACTTATTCCTAACACTAACAAAAACCCTAGCCCTTAGTCTTGATCCTTATCATTAACCCTCACACTAGCCCTTAACCCTAACCCTAATCCTAATCTTTAACCCTAAAGCTAAAACTTAAGCCTAACACTGTACCAAACGCTAAACCTTAACCTTAACCCTAACCCTAAAACATAACCATAAACCTGACTGTAACGGTTAAACCTAACACTAACCTTTAACCCTAACCACTGACCTTAAGAACGCACCCTAACACTAACCTTCATCCCTAAACATTACCATAAACCTACCCCTAAATCTAATTCTCAGACTTCTTGCTTTCTCAGAGTTTAGAAAGCCTACAATTCTCCCACGTCATGAGTAAAAGGAGGCTCTGCCACTGTGTCCTGCAAGAAACCCGGGGGCCCATAACTAGTGCATGATAGAGCGGGTTCCCAGTGGCAATCCTAGTCCCTAACCCCCCCCTCCTGGTGAAGACAAGGCCCGTGCGCTAAGCAAAAACACTATCCCTAACAGATAACCCTAACTCCAAACATAAAACCTAACCCTGATCCTGTTGCTCACCTTAAAACATAAACCTAACCATAACACTAATTTATCCCCTTATGTTAACGTTAATGCATAGCACCCAAAGAAGAAGCCCTATCCCATAATTCTAAACCTAACCCCTAGCCATAACCATAACACCTCATCCATATTCTAAAGTGCCAACCCTAAACTTCAACCTACCATCAACCCTAACCCTAACCCTAACCCTTAACCCTAAGCCCTCACCCTAACACTAATCTTCATCCCTAAACCGTGCCGTAATCCTAACCCGAAATCTAATTCTCAGACTTCTTGCTTTCTCAGAGTTTTGAAAGCCTACAATCCTACTAAGCCATGCATGAAAGCCCGCTCTGCGACAGTGTCCTGCAGGAAACCAGAGGCCCATACACTGCATACGATAGAGTAGGTTACCAGCGACCATCACAGACCCCTATCTTTGCCTCCTAGTGCATACAGGGCCCGTGCCCAGAGCATAAACCCTACCCCTCACCCATAAGACTAACCCAGAACATAACACCTAACCCTGATCATACTGCTCACCTTAAGAGGTAAAGCTCACCATAACCCTAACTTTAACACCTTATCTTAACGTTAATGCATGACACCCTGAGAAAAAGCACTATACTGTAATTCTAACGCTAACTCCTAGCCATAACCATAACACCTGATCCCGAATTCTGAAACGCCAACCCTAACCTTAACCCTACCAACAACACTAACACTAACCCTAACACCTTACCCTAACCCTACGCATAAAAATAACCCTAACCGTTGATCCTTAGTCATAACCCCTAACATTAACCCTAACACTTAACCCTAATCCCAAGCCTAACCATTAAACATAACCCTAACACTTAACCTTAAACCTAACCTTTACCTTAATGCCTAGAGATCTAACCCTAACACTGACTTACAGTTAACACTAACCCTAACCCCCTAATGTTAACCTTAAACCTGAACCATAAACCTAACCCTTAAAACTAATCCTATCCCTAACCCCCTAACCCTATCCCTAACTGTTAACCCTCACCCTAACCCTTAACCCTGACCCTAACCCTAAACCTGAACCCTTACCCTAAGCCTAACCCTTAACCCTAACCCCATCCCTTAACCCTAACGCCTAACCCTAACGCTAACTCCAAACCTAAACCTTACCCTGGGCCCCTAAACCAGAGTTAACACCTAACCCGTAACACTAACTCTAACCCTAACCACTAATCCCTAGCACCTAACCCTGACTCCAAGCCTAACCCCTAACTCGAAACCCCTAACCCCAACCCTAACCCTAATTCTCACACTACTTCCATTCCCGAGTGAAGCAAGCCTACAATACAGCCATGCCATGTGTGAGATGAGGCTCCGCCTGAGTCCTGCATGTAGATCTTGTCCCAGGGCCCAGGGAATGATGTTGTGCTTTCGTGATGACTCCGACCGCACCCCTCTCACCGTAGATTAACCAGGTCCTGTGCCCTGAAACTGACCGCTAAATCTAAGCCCTACCACCAACCCTAACCCCTGACCCTGAACCTAAGCCCCGAGCCTAAAGCCCAACACTAACTCTAAACCCTTACCCTAAACCTAATCCTTAACCCTAATGCTAACCCCTAAACGTAACCCTAACCGTGACCAGTAAACCTAACCCTAACCTCTAACACAAACCCTAACACATAACTCGAACCTTAAAGCTAACCCTAACCCTTAACCCTAAACCTAAACCCTAACCCTAACTCTTAACCTTAACCCTAACCGTTAACTCTCACGCTAACCTTTAATCCTAACCCTAATCCTAATCTTCAACCGTAAACCTAACACTTAACCCTAACCCTGTACCTAACCCTAACCCTATACCAAACCCTAACCCCTCATCTTAACCCTAACCGTAAACCTCAACCCTAAACCGAACTGTAACCGTTAAACCTAAGAGTAACCTTTAACCCTAACCCTAATCCCTAACCCTAAGCCCTCACCCTAACACTAAACTTCATCCTTAACCCTAACCAGAATCCTAACCCTAAATCTAATTCTCAGACTTCTTGCTTTCTTAGAGTTTAGAAAGCCTGCAATCCTCCCATGCCATGCGTGAAAGGAGGCTCTACCACTGTGTCCTGCATCAAACCTACGGGCCCATACCCAGAGTACGATACAGTGGGATCCTGGTGACAATCCCAGTCCCCTAACCTCCCCCCACCCCCGCCTAAGGCAGACAGGGCCCGTGTGCTAAGCATAAACAATACCTGTAACAGATATCCCTCACCGTGAACATAACACCTAACCCTGTTCCTATTTCTCCCCTTAACACGTAAACCTCACCGTGCGCCTAACTTTAACCTCTTATCCTAACGTTAGTGCATAACCCATTTCCTGAGAACAACCCCTATCCCATAATTCTAACCCTATCTCCTAGTCGTCACTGTAACACCTAATCCCTAACCCTAATTCTAAACCGCTAACTCTAACCGTAACCCTGCCTACAACCCTAACACTGACAGTAACCCTTACTTCTAACCCCAACGCTATGCCTAACAAAAACCCTTAACCCTTCACCTTAACCCCTGAGCATTACCCTAACCTTTAACCGTAATCCTAATCTTAACCATTAAACCTAACCCTAGCTCTTAAAGCTAACCCTAAACCTTACCCTCACGACTAGACCTAACCCTGACACTAACCTAACACCTAACCCTAACCATAACCCCTACAGCTAACCTTAACCCTGAACCCTAAAACTAACCCTAACACTGAACCCTCACTATATCCCCAACCTCTAAGCCTTATCCTAACCGTTAACCCTCACCCTAACACTTAAACTGGACCATAACACTAAACATTAACCCTAACACTAAACTTTAACCCTAAACCTGAGCCCAACCCTTAACCCTAATCCTATCCTTTTACCCTAAACCTAACTCCTAAACCTAACCCTAAGACTAACCCCAATCCTAATTCTAACCATACCCCTTCATAAAACACTAACTCCTAACCCTAACACTTACCAAAAACCCTAATCGCTAATCCCTAACACTAACGCTTAACCTTTACCGTAACCGTTAACCCTCACCCTAACCCTTAACGCTGACCCTAACCTTAACCTTTAATCTAAGCCTGACCTTAACCCTAACAGTAAGGAAAACCCTCACGCCAACCTTATCCCTTATCCCTAACCCTAACACTACAGCTAAAAATAACACTAACCTTTGATCCTTAAACCCAACCCCTAACACTTACTTTAACCCCAAACCCTAACCCTAATCCTAAGCATTAAACCTAACCCTATCTCTTAACCCTTACTCTAACGCCTAGATCTAACCCTAAAATCTAACCTACCACCTAATCCTAACCTTAAGCCCTAATGCTAACTCTAACCCTGAACCCTAAACCTACCCGTAAACCCTTAACACTAACCCTATCCATAAACCTTAACCCTGACCCTAACCATTACCCGCACCCAAGCATTTAACCCTGACCCTAACCCTAATCCTTAACGATAAACTTAACACTAAACCCCAACCCTAAGCCCGACACTTAACCCTAATCCTAACCCTTGACCCCTAACCCTAAACCTAAGCCTAACCCCAACCTGAACCCTTAATCTTGACCCTTACCCTTAACCCTCACACTAAGCCTACTCCTAATCTTTAACCATGAAACTAACACTGAAGCCTACCCCTGTGCCAAACGCTAAACCCAAACCTTAACCCGAACCCTGAGACTTAACCGTAAACCTAACTGTAACTGTTAAACCTAACACTAACCTTTAACCCCAACCCCTAACCCAAGACCCCACCCTGACACTAATCTTCATCCCTAAACATTACCAGAATCCTACCCCTAAATCTAATTCTCAGAGTTCTTGCTTTCTCAGAGTTTAGAAAGCCTACAATCCTCCCATGCCATGAGTAAAAGGGGACTCTGCCACTGTGTCCTGCATGAAACCCAGGAGCCCATACCCAGCGTACGATAGAGTGTGTTCCCGGGGACAATCCCATCCCCCTTACCCCCGCCCCCCGCCCAGTGCAGACAGGGCCCGTACGCTAAGTATAAACACTACCCCTAACAGATAACCCTCACCCTGAACATAACACCTAACCCTGATCCTATTGCTCACCTTAAAACATAAACCTCCCCGTAACCCTAACTTAGCCCCTTAACCTAACATGAATGCATAACACCTTGAGAAGAAGCCCTATCCCGTAATTCTAATCCTAAACCATAGTCATAACCGTAACACCTCATCCCTAATTCTAAAACGTCAAACCTAACCTTCACCCTACCAGCAACCCTAACCCTAACCCTAACCCTTAACCCTAAGCCCTCACCCTAACCACTAATCTTCATCCCTAAACCGTGCCGTAATCCTAACCCGAAATCTAATTCTCAGACTTCTTCCTTTCTCAGAGTTTTGAAAGCCTACAATCCTACTAAGCCATGCATGAAAGCCCGCTCTGCCACAGTGTCCTGCATGAAACCCAGAGGCCCATACACTGCGTGCGATAGAGTGGGTTCCCAGCGACCATCACAGACCCCTAACTTCGCTTCCTAGTGCATACAGGGCCCGTGCCCTAAGGATAAACCCTACCCCTCACCCATAACCCTAACCCAGAACATAACACCTAACCCTGATCCTACTGCTCACCTTAACAGGTAAAGCTCACCGTAACCCTAACTTTAACCCCTTATCTTAACGTTAATGCATGACACCCTGAGAACAAGACCTGTACCGTAAATCTAACGCTAACTCCTAGCCATAACCATAACACCTAATCCCTAATTCTGAAACGCCAACCCTAACCTTAACCCTACCAACAACACTAACACTAACCCTAACCCCTTACGCTAACCCTACGCCTAAAAATAACCCTAACCTTTGATCCTGAGTCATTACCCATAATCTTAACCCTAACCCTCAACCCTAATCCCAATCCTTAACCATTAAACTTAACCCTAACTCTTAACCCTAACCCTGACCTTTACCCTAATGCCTAGAGATCTAACCGCAACACTGACCTACAGTTACACTAACCCTACCCTCTAATGCTAACCTTAAACCTGAACCATAAACCTAACCCTTAACCCTAACCCTATCCCTAACTCCCTTACCCTAACTCTAACTGTTAACCCTCACCCTAACCCTCAACCTTGACCCTAACCTTAAACCTTAATCCTAACCATGCGTTTCATGAGCCTCTGCCTTTGTCCTGCGTGACAGTTGAAGCCCAACACCCAGGGTAAGATGAAGTGGGGACGCAGCCTTGCTCCACACCCACAGTGCCCCGTACATTAGACGGGGCCCGTGCCCTAACACACACCGTTAAACGTAAGCCCTAACCCTATCACTAAACCAAACCCTTCGTAAGCCCCGAATCTAACTCCTAACAGTAACCCTAATCCCTGACCCTTACTCTTGCCTCTCACCCTAAACCTAAACCCAAACCCAACCACGAAACATAATCCTAATCTCTAACCCTAACAGTAATCCTAACCCTAATTCTAACCTAAAACCCTAACCCCTAAATCTAATCCTAGTCCCTAACACCTAACCTTACCCTAAACCGAATTCCAATTCTCAGAGTTCTTCAATTCAAAAACTTAAAAAGCCTACAATCCACCAATGCCATGTCTGAGATGAGCGTCCGCCCCTATGTCCTGCATGACAGGCAGGCGCCAATGCCCAGGGTACTATGGAGTGGAGTCCTGGGGTCTGTAGGCTTGCTAAACTCCAGTTTGGAAGAATTGCTATAGTCATATATAGGGATGCTTACATTTACTTATAGAAAGCAACTATTGATGTGTGATTTGTAGGCTTGCCTTACTCTAGTTTGGATGAAGAAGCTGAATCATATATAGGAATATTAGCCTTGAGTTAGAGGAAGCATCTATGGGGGGTGCTTTTTTGGCTTGTTAAACTCTGGTTTGGAAGAAGTTCGAGAGTCTTATATAGGAACGATATCATTCATTCAGAGAAAGCAATTATAGGGAGTTGGTTTGTAGGCTTGCTAAGCTCTAGTTTGGAGGAAGGCGAGAGTCATATATAGGAACGCTTACGTTCACATAAAGCGTCTACGGGGGGACGGATTCTAGGCTTCCTAAACTCTAGCTGGGAAAAAGAGGACAGTTATGTATAGGAACTCTCGGCGGGGGATTTGTAGCATTGCTAAAATCTTAGATTGGAAAAGTTGCGAGAGTCATACATAGGAATGTTAACATTCACTCAATGAAAGCAACTATAAGGGGTGCTTTCCAGGCTGGCTACACTCTAATTTGGAAAAAGTGCGACAGTCATATATAGGAAGGCTTATATTCACTCAGACAAAGCAATTATGTGTAGGTGTATAGTAGGCATGCTAACTCTAGTTTGGAAAATTTTGAGAGCCATGTATAGGAAAGCATACAGTAACTTAGAGAAAGCAACGAACAGGGGTGGAGTGTAGGCTTTCTAAACTCTAGTTTGGAGGAAGTGCCATAGTCATATATAGGAACGCTTAAATTCATTCAGAGAAAACAGCTGTCGGGGATTGGTTTGTAGACTTATTCAACTCTAGTTTGGAAGAAGTGCGAGAGACATATATAGGAATGTTTACATTGACTCAAAGAAAGCAACTATGGGGGAGTGTTATTTTGGCATGCCAGATGTTAGTTAAGAAGAGGTACAAGACTCATATATAGGAACGCTTACATTCACACAGCGAGAGCAACTACGGAGTAGTGTCAGGTAGACATATTAAAGTCTAGCTTGGGAGAAGTTCCAGAGTCCTATATAGGAAAGGTAACAGCCACTTTGAAAAAGCAAGTTTTGGCGGGTGGTTTGTAGGCCTGGAAAACCCTGTTTTGGTTGAAGTGTGAGAGTCATATATGAGAACGCTTACATTCACTCAGAGAAAGCAATGATGGGGTTGTTTGTAGGCTTACTAAACTGCAGTTTGGAAGAAGCACGAGAATCACATATAGGAGCACATACATTTTGACGCACTGAAAGTAACTATGGGGTGGTGTTTTATAGGCATGCTAAACTCTAGTTTGGACGAAGTTTGAGAATCACATATAAGAAAGCTTAGAGTCACTTAGAGAAAGCAAATCTCTGGGTGTGGAATGTAGGCCTGCTAAACTCTATTTTGGTTTAAGAGTGAGAGTCATATATGGGAAGGCTTACATTCCCTCAGAGAAAGCAACGACGGCGTGGTGGTTTGTAGGCATACTAAACTCTAGTTTGGAAGAAGTAGGAGAATGATATATGGGAACGCTTACATTCGCGTAGAGAAAGCAATTATGGGGTGGCGTTTTTGTAGCCATGCTAATCTCTAGTTTGGAAGAAGTTAAGGAGTAATATATAGGAAAGGGTACAGTCATAGAAACCAACTCTCGGGGGATGTTTTGTACACCTGCAAAACTCCAGTTTGGAAGTGGGAGAGAGTCATATTGGGGACCGCGTGCATTCACTCAGAGAAATCAACGATGGGATTGTGATTTGTAGGCATAGTCAACTCTAGTTTGGAAGAAGTATGAGAATCGTATATAGGAACGCTTACCTTCACGCAGAGAAAGCAACTATGGAGTGATGTTTGTATGCCTACTAAAATATAGTTTGGAGGAAGTTCGAGAGCCATATCTGGGAAGCTTACAGTCACTTAGAGAAAGCAACCCTCGGGGGTGTTTCGTAGGCCTGCTAAACTCTATTTTCAATGAAGTGTTAGAATAATATATGGGAACTCAGTGAAAGCAACGTTGTGGTTGTGGTTCCTAGAAGAAGCAAGACAATCACATGTAGAACCGCTTACATTCCGGCACCGAATGCAACTATGGGGTGGTGTTTTATAGGCTTGCAAAACTCTAGTTTGGACGAAGTTTGAGAGTCATATATAGGAAAGTTTACAGTCACGTAGAGAAAGCAACTCTCTGGGTGTGGAATGTAGAGTTATTTTGGTTGAAATAGAGTTATTTTGGTTGAAGTGTGAGAGTCATATATGGGAACGCTTACATTCACTCAGAGAAAACAACGTTTGGGTGGTGGTTTGTAGGGCATACTAAACTGTAGTTTGGAAGAAGTACGAGAGTCCTATATAGGAACACTTACATTCACACAGAGAAAGCACTTATGGCGTCAGGTTTTGTAGGCATGCTAAACTGCAGTTTGGAAGAAGTTGGAGAACCTTATACAGGAAAGATTACCGTCACCTAGGGAAAGCAACTCTCGGGAGATTTTTTTGTACACATGCTAAACTCTAATTTGGATGAAGTGTGAGAGTCAAACATGGGACCGCTTACATTCCCTCAGAGAAACAACACTGGGGTGGTTTTTGTAGGCATACTAAATAGTTTGGGAGAAGTACGAGAATGATATTTGGGAACGCTTACATTCACACAGAGAAAGCAACTACGTGGTGGTGTTTTGTAAGCATGCTATAGTTTGGAAGAAGTTCCAAACCTGAACAGTCATTTAGAGAAAGCAACTCTTGGTGGGTGATTTTTAGGTCTGCTAAATTGTATTTTGAAAGAAGTACCAGAGTCATATATACTAATGCTTACATTCATGCAAAGAAAAAACCATGGGGTGATGTTTTGTGGGCATGTTAACCTGTAGTTTGGAAGAAGTTGGAGAGTCTTATTTAGGAAAGCTTACAGTCACCTAGAGAAAGCAACTCTCGGGAGAGCCTTTCTTGGCCTGCTAAACTCTACTTTGCATCAATTGTGAGAGTCAAACATGGGAATGCTTTCATTCATTCAGAGAACGCAACGTTTGGGTGGTGGTTTGTAGGCATTCTAAACTGTATTTTGGAGGAAGTACGAGAGTCATGTATATGAACGCTTACATTCATGCAGAGAAAGCAACTGTGGGGTGGTTTCTAGGCATGCTAAACTCTAGTTTGGACGAAGTTTGAGAATCACATATAAGAAAGCTTAGAGTCGCTTAAAGCAAATCTCTGGGTGTGGAATGTAGGTGTGCCAAACTCTATTTTGGTTTCAGAGTGAGAGTCATATATGGGAAGGCTTACATTCGCTCAGAGAAAGCAACGATGGTGTGGTGGTTTGTAGGCATACTGAACTCTAGTTTGGAAGAAGTAGGAGAATGATATATGGGAACGCTTACATTCATGCAGAGAAAGCAATTATGGGGTGGCTTTTTTGTAGCCATGCAAATCTCTATTTTGCAAGAAGTTAAAGAGTAATATATAGGAAAGCGTACCGTCATTTATAGAAACCAACTTTCGGGGGATGATTTGTAGGCCTGCAAAACTCTACTTTGGAAGAAGGGGGAGAGTCATATGGGGGACTGGGTATATTCACTCGGAGAAATCAACGATGGGGTTGTGGTTTGTAGGCATACTAAACTCTAGTTTGGAAGAAGGACGAGAATCATTTATAGGAGCGCTTACATTCATGCAGAGAAAGCAACTATGGAGTGATGTTTGTATGCCTACTAAACGATAGATTGGAGGATGTTCGAGAGTCATATCTGGAAAGCTTACAGTCATTTAGAGAAAGCAACTCTCTGGGGGTGGTTCGTAGGCCTGCTAAACTCTATTTTCAATGAAGTGTTCGAATCATATACAGGAACGCTTACATTCACTCAGAGAAAGCAACGTTGGGGTGGCCGTTTTTGAGCATACTAAACTCTACCTTGGAAGAGGTACGAGAGACATACATAGGAACGCTTACATTAACACAGAGAAAGCAAATACGGGGTGCTGTAATGCAGGCATGCTAAACTATAGATTGGAAGAAGTTCGAAAGCTGACAGTCACTTAGAGAAAGCAACTCTTGGCAGGTGATTTTTAGGTCTGCTAAATTGTATTTTGAAAGACGTACAAGAGTCATATATACAAACGCTTACATTTATGCAGAGAAAGAAACTATGGGGTGATGTGTTGTTGGCATGCTAAACTGCAGGTTGAAAGGACTTCCAGAGTGTTATATAGGATAGCTACAGTCACCTAGAGAAAACAACACTCGGGACAGCTTTGCAAGCCTCTAAACACTAATTAGCAGCAATTGTGAGAGTCAAATATGGGAAAGCTTACATTCACGGAGAGAACACAACGTTTGGGTGGTGGTTTGTAGGCATAATAACTATAGGTCGGAAGAAGTAGGAGAGTCATATATATGAACAGTTACATTCACGCAGAGAAAGAAACTGTTGGGTGGTGTATGTACGCATGTTAATCTATACTTTGGAGGAAGTTTGAGAGTCATATCTGGGGAAAATTACAGTCACATAGCTAAATCAACCATCGGGGACTGGTTTGTAGGTCTGCTAAATTCTATTTTGGAAAAAGTGATTCATATAAGGGAATGCTTATGTTCACTCAGAGAAAGCAACGATGCGGTGGTGTATTGTTGGCATGCTAAACTTTAGTTTGGAAGAAGTTCGAGAGTTTTACATAGGAAAGCTTACATTCACCTAGAGAAAGCAACTCTCAGGATGTGGTTTATAGGCCTGGTGAACTCTAATTTGGATCAAGTGTGAGAGTCATACATATGAGTTCCAAAATACAGTTTAGTATGCCTACAAACCACCAGCCTAACATTGCTTTCTCTGAGTGGATATAGGCCTTCCCTTATATGAATCTCGGACTGCTTTCAAAATGCAATTTGCCGGACCTACAAAACACCGCCCGAGAGTTGCTTTCTCTCACTATAAGCTTTCCTATATATGACTTTGGGACATAGTTTAGCATGCCAACAAAAGGCCACCCCATAGTTTGCGTGAATGTAAGCGTTCCTATGCATCACGCTCGTACTTCTTCCAAAGTATAGTACACCTACCAACCACCTCCCCAACATTGCTTTTTCTGAGTGAATGTAAGCATTCTTTTATTCTCGTACTTCCTCCAAACTCCAGTTTAGTGTGACTAAAAATCACCACCGCAACCTTGCTTTCTCTGAGTGAATGTTAGCGTTCCCATTTATGATTCACACTTCATCCAAAATAGAATTTAGCAGAACTACAAACCGGCCCCCAAGGGTTGCTTTCTCTGTGAGACTGTAAGCTTTCCTATTACTCTTAACTTCTTCGCAACTAGAGATTTGCATGCCTACAAAACACCACCCCATAGTTGCCCTCTCTGCGTGAATGTAAGCACTCATATATATGACTCTGCTACTTCTTCCAAAATACAGTTTAGTATGCTTACAAACAACCAACCAAACGTTGCGTTCTCTGAGAGAATGTTAGCGTTCCCAAGTATGACTGTTCCAAATGATGCAAAGTAGAGTTTAGCAGGCTTACAAACTATCTCTCGAAAGTTGCTTCCTCTGGGGGACTGTAAGCTTTCCTATAAAAGACTGTCGAACTTCTTCGAAACTACATTTCAGCACGCCAACAAAACATCACCACATAGTTTCTTTCTCAGCATAAATATAAGCGATTTTATATATGACTCTTGTACTTCTATCAAAATACAATTTAGCAGACCTCAAAATCAACCGCCAAGAGTTGCTTTCTCTAAGTCACTGTCAGCTTTCGAACTTCTTCCAAATTATATTTTATCATGCCTACAAAACACCACCCCATAGTTGCTTTCTCTGCGTCCATATAATCGTTCATATATATGACTCTCGTACTTCTTCCAAACTGGAGTTAGTATACCTACAAACCGGCACCCAAATTTACCTTTCTCTGAGTGAATGAAGCGTATCCATGTATGCCTCTTTCACTTCATCCAAATTAGAGTTTAGCGGCCCACAAACCACCTCCTGTGAGTTGCTTTCTCTAGGTGACTGTAAACTTTCCTATATAAGACTCTCGAACTTCTTCCAAACTACAGTTTAGCATGCCAACAATACAGCGCCCCATCGTTGATTTCTCTGAGTGAACATAAGCGTTCCCATATATGACTCTCACTCTTCTTCCAAAATAGAATTTAGCAGACCTACACAACACCCGATGGTTCCAATTCTCTAGGTGACTTTAATTTTTCCCACATATGACTCTCGAACTTCCTCCAAACTAGATTATGATGATTACATAGGCCACCCCACAGTTGCTTTCTCTGCGTGAATGTAACCGTTCATATATGACTCTCCTACTTCTTTTGAACTACAGCATTTACTCCTACAAACCATCACGACAACGTTCTTTCTGTGAGTGAATGCAAGCGTTCTCACACTTCATCCAAATTACAGTTTAGCAGACCTACCAACAAACTACAGAGATATGTTTTTCTCTGTGTCACTGTAATCTTTCCTATGTAAGGCTCTCGAACTTCTTCCAAACCACAGTTTAGCATGCCAACAAAATACGATCACAGAGTTGCTTTCTCTGCGTGAATGTAAGCATTCGTATATATGACTCTCCTACTTCCTCCAAAATACAGTTTAGAATGCTTACAAACCACCACCCAAACGTTGCGTTCTCTGAGTCAATGTAAGCGTTCCCATGTTTGACTCTCACAATTGATGCAATCTAGAATTTAGCATGCTTAGAAACAATCTCCCGAGAGTTGCTTTCTCTGGGTGACTGTAAACTTTCCTATGTAAGACTCGCGAACTTCTTCCAAACTACAGTTTAGCATGCCAAAAAAACACCGCCCCATAGTTGATTTCTCCGTGATCATAAGCGTTCCCATATATGACTCTCATTCTTCTTTCAAAATAGAATTTAGCAGATCTACAAAATGGCCCCCGATGGTTGCTTTCTCTAAGTGACTGTAATTTTCCCCAGATATGACTCTCGAAATTCCTCCAAACTACAGATTAGCATGCATACATATGCCACCCAACAGTTGCTTTCTCTGCGTGAATGTAACCGTTCATATATGACTCTCCTACTTCTTCCGAACTACAGTTATTATGCCTACAAACCACCACCCAAACGTTGTGTTCTCTGAGTGAATGTAAGCGTTCCCATGTTTGACTCTCACAATCGCTGCTTGTTAGAGTTTAGCAGGCTTGCAAAGCTCTCCTGAGTGTTGCTTTCTCTAGGTGACTGTAAGCTATCCTACATAACACTCTCGAACTTCTTCCAAACTGCAGTTTAGCATCCCCACAACACATCACCCCATAGTTTCTTTCTACGCATGAATGTAAGCGTTTGTATATAAGACTCTGACACGTCTTTCAAAATACAATTTAGCAGACTTAAAAAATCACCCGCCAAGAGTTGCTTTCTCTAAGTGACTGTCAGCTTTCGAACTTCTTCCAATCTATAGTTTAGCATGCCTGCACTACAGCACCCCGTATTTGCTTTCTCTGTGTTAATGTAAGCGTTCGTATTTATGTCTCTTGTACCTCTTCCAAAGTAGAGTTTAGTATGCTCACAAACGGCCACCCCAACGTTGCTTTCTCTGAGTGAATGTAAGCGTTCCTGTATATGATTTTAACACTTCTTTGAAAATAGAGTTTAGCAGGCCTACGAACCACCCCCCGAGAGTTTCTTTCTCTAAATGACTGTAAGCTTTCCAGATATGACTCTCGAACATCCTCCAAACTATAGTTTAGTAGGCATACACACATCACTCCATAGCTGGTTTGTCTGCGTGAATGTAACCGTTCATATATATGACTTTCCTACTTCTTCCGAACTACAATTAAGGCCACAAACTGCAACCCAAACCTTGCGTTCTGAGTGGATGTAAACCTTCCCATACTTGACTTTAAGAGTTGGTGCAAATTATCAGGCTTAGAAACCATCTCCCAAGAGTTGCTCTCTCTAGGTGACTGTAAGCTTTGCTATATAAGATTCTAAACTTCCTCCAAACTATAGTTTAGTAGGCATACAAACCTCACTCCATAGTTGCTTTCTCTGCATGAATGTAAGCGTTCCTATATATGATTCTCGTACTTTCTCCAAACTAGAGTTTAGTATGCCTACAAAACACAACCCCATCCTCGATTTCTCTGAGTCAATGTACGTGGTCCCCAATATGACTCTCCCACTTCTTCCAAAGTAGAGTTTTGCAGGCCTACCCTTCATCCCGCGAAAGTTGGTTTCTATAAATGAGTGTACGCTTTCCTATATAACTTCTTCCAAACTAGAGATTAGCATGGGTACAAAAAAGCCACCCCATAATTGCTTTCTCTGCATGAATGTAAGCGTTCCCATATATCATTCTCCTACTTCTTCCAAACTAGAGTTTAGTATGCCTACAAACCACCACACCATCGTTGCTTTCTCTGAGTGAATGTAACCCTTTCCATATATGACTCTCAATCTAAACCAAAATAGAGTTTAGCACGCCTACATTCCACACCCAGAGATTTGCTTTCTCTAAGTGACTCTAAGCTTTCTTATATGTGATTCTCAAACTTCGTCCAAACTAGAGTTTAGCACGCCTAGAAAACACCACCCCACAGTTCCTTTCTCTGCATGAATGTAAGCGTTTGAATATATGACTCTGGTACTTCTTTCAAAATACAATTTAGCAGACCTAAAAATCCACCGCCAAGAGTTGCTTTCTCTAAGTGACTGTCTGCTTTCGAACTTCTTCCAAACTATATTTTAGCAGGCCTACAAAACACCACCCCATAGTTGCTTTCTCTGCGTCCATATAAGCGTTCATATATATGACTCTAGTACTTCTTCCAAACTGGAGTTAGTATACCTACAAACCGGCACCCCAATTTACCTTTCTCTGAGTGAATGAAGCGTATCCATGTATGCCTCTTTCACTTCATCCAAATTAGAGTTTAGCGGCTTACAAACCACCTCCTGTGAGTTGCTTTCTCTAGGTGACTGTAAACTTTCCTATATAAGACTCTCGAACTTCTTCCAAACTACAGTTTAGCATGCCAACAATACAGCGCCCCATCGTTGATTTCTCTGAGTGAACATAAGCGTTCCCATATATGACTCTCACTCTTCTTCCAAAATAGAATTTAGCAGACCTACACACCAGCCCCCGATTGTTCGTTTCTCTAAATGACTCTAATTTTCCCCAGATATGACTCTCGAACTTCCTCCAAACTACAGATTATGATGATTACCTACGCCACCCCACAGTTGCTTTCTCTGCGTGAATGTAACCGTTCATATATGACTCTCCTACTTCTTCGAACTACAGTTGTTATTCCTACAAACCACCACGACAAAGTTCTTTCTCTGAGTGAATGCAAGCGTTCTCACACATCATCCAAATTACAGTTTAGTAGACCTACCAAGAAACTACAGAGAGTTGTTTTCTCTGTGTCACTGTAATCTTTCCTATATAAGGCTCTCGAACTTCTTCCAAACCACAGTTTAGCATGCCAACAAAATACGATCACAGAGTTGCTTTCTCTGCGTGAATGTAAGCATTCGTATATATGACTCTCCTACTTCCTCCAAAATACAGTTTAGAATGCTTACAAACCACCACCCAAACGTTGCGTTCTCTGAGTGAATGTAAGCGTTCCCATGTTTGACTCTCACAATTGATGCAAATTAGAGTTTAGCACGCTTAGAAACAATCTGCCGAGAGTTACTTTCTCTAGGTGACTGTAAGCTTTCTTATATAAGACTCGCGAACTTCTTCCAAACTACACTTTAGCATCCCTACGAAACACTGCCTGATCGTTGATTTCTCTGAGTGAACATAAGCGTTCCCACATATGAATTTCACTCTTCTTCCAAAATCGAATTTAGCAGATCTACAAAACGGCCCCCGATTGTTGCTTTCTCTAAGTGACTGCAATTTTCCCCAGATATGACTCTCGAACTTCCTCCAAAGTATAGATTAACATGCGTACATACACCACCCAACAGTTTCTTTCTCTGCGTGAATGTAACCGTTCATATATATGACTCTCCTACTTCTTCCGAACTACAGTTATTATGCCTACAAACCACCACCCAAACGTTGTGTTCTCTGAGTGAATGTAAGCGTTCCCATGTTTGACTCTCACAATTGCTGCTAATTAGTGTTTAGAGGCTTGTAAAGCTGTCCCGAGTGTTGCTTTCTCTAGGTGACTGTAAGCTATCCTATATAACACTCTCGAACACCTTCCAAACTGCAGTTTAGCATCCCCACAACACATCACCCCATAGTTTCTTTCTCTGCATGAATGTAAGCGTTTGTATATGACTCTGGTACGTCTTTCAAAATACAATTTAGCAGACCTAAAAATCACCCGCCAAGAGTTGCTTTCTCTAAGTGACTGTCAGCTTTCGAATTTCTTCTAATCTATAGTTTAGCATGCCTGCACTACAGCACCCCGTATTTGCTTTCTCTGTGTTAATGTAAGCGTTAGTATTTGTCTCTCGTACCTCTTCCAAAGTAGAGTTTAGTATGCTCAAAAACGGCCACCCCAACGTTGCTTTCTCTGAGTGAATGTAAGCGTTCCTGTATATGATTCGAACACTTCATTGAAAATAGAGTTTAGCAGGCCTACGAACCACCCCCAGAGAGTTGCTTTCTCTAAATGAATGTAAGCTTTCCAGATATGACTCTCGAGCATCCTCCAATCTATCGTTTAGTAGGCATACAAACATCACTCCATAGTTGCTTTCTCTGCATGAATGTAAGCGTTCCTATATATGATTCTCGTCCTTCTTCCAAACTAGAGTTTAGTATGCCTACAAACCACAACCCCATCGTTGATTTCTCCGAGTGAATGTACCCAGTCCCCCATATGATTCTCCCCCTTCTTCCAAAGTAGAGTTTTGCAGGCCTACAAACCATCCCCCGAAAGTTGGTTTTTATAAATGACGGTACGCTTTCCTATATATTTCTCTTTAACTTCTTGCAAAATAGAGATTAGCATGGCTACAAAAAAGCCACCCCATAATTGCTTTCTCTGCATGAATGTAAGCGTTCCCATATATCATTCTCCTACTTCTTCCAAACTAGAGTTCAGTATGCCTACAAACCACCACACCATCGTTGCTTTCTCTGAGTGAATGTAAGCCTTCCCATATATGACTCTCACTCCGAAACCAAAATAGAGTTTAGCACGCCTACATTCCACACCCAGAGATTTGCTTTAAGCGACTCTAAGCTTTCTTATATGTGATTCTCAAACTTCGTCCAAACTAGAGTTTAGCATGCCTAGAAAACACCACCCCAGAGTTGCTTTCTCTGCATGAATGTAAGCGTTTGAATATATGACTCTGGTATTTCTTTCAAAATACAATTCAGCAGACCGAAAAATGAACCGCCGAGAGTTGCTTTCTCTAAGTGACTGTCTGCTATCGAACTTCTTCCAAACTATATTTTAGCAGGCCTACAAAACACCACCCCATAGTTGCTTTCTCTGCGTCCATATAAGCGTTCATATATATGACTCTAGTACTTCTTCCAAACTGGAGTTAGTATACCTACAAACCGGCACCCCAATTTACCTTTCTCTGAGTGAATGAAGCGTATCCATGTATGCCTCTTTCACTTCATCCAAATTAGAGTTTAGCGGCTTACAAACCACCTCCTGTGAGTTGCTTTCTCTAGGTGACTGTAAACTTTCTTATATAAGACTCTCGAACTTCTTCCAAACTACAGTTTAGCATGCCAACGATACAGCGTCCCATCGTTGATTTCTCTGAGTGAACATAAGCGTTCCCATATATGACTCTCACTCTTCTTCCAAAATAGAATTTAGCAGACCTACACACCAGCCCCCGATTGTTCCTTTCTCTATGTGACTCTAATTTTCCCCAGATATGACTCTCGAACTTCCTCCAAACTACAGATTATGATGATTACATACGCCACCCCACAGTTGCTTTCTCTGCGTGAATGTAACCGTTCATATATGACTCTCCTACTTCTTCGAACTACAGTTGTTATTCCTACAAACCACCACGACAAAGTTCTTTCTCTGAGTGAATGCAAGCGTTCTCACACTTCATCCAAATCACAGTTTAGCAGACCTACCAAGAAACTACAGAGAGTTGTTTTCTCTGTGTCACTGTAATCTTTCCTATATAAGACTCTCGAACTTCTTCCAAACCACAGTTTAGCATGCCAACAAAATACGACCACAGAGTTGCTTTCTCTGCGTGAATGTAAGCATTCGTATATATGACTCTCCTACTTCCTCCAAAATACAGTTTAGAATGCTTAAAAACCAGCCACCCAAACGTTGCGTTCTCTGAGTGAATGTAAGCGTTCCCATGTTTGACTCTCACAATTGCTGCTAATTTGTGTTTAGAGGCTTGTAAAGCTGTCCCGAGTGTTGCTTTCTCTAGGTGACTGTAAGCTATCCTATATAACACTCTCGAACACCTTCCAAACTGCAGTTTAGCATCCCCACAACACATCACCCCATAGTTTCTTTCTCTGCATGAATGTAAGCGTTTGTATATGACTCTGGTACGTCTTTCAAAATACAATTTAGCAGACCTAAAAATCACCCGCCAAGAGTTGCTTTCTCTAAGTGACTGTCAGCTTTCAAACTTCTTCTAATCTATAGTTTAGCATGCCTGCACTACAGCACCCCGTATTTGCTTTCTCTGTGTTAATGTAAGCGTTAGTATTTGTCTCTCGTACCTCTTCCAAAGTAGAGTTTAGTATGCTCAAAAACGGCCACCCCAACGTTGCTTTCTCTGAGTGAATGTAAGCGTTCCTGTATATGATTCGAACACTTCATTGAAAATAGAGTTTAGCAGGCCTACGAACCACCCCCAGAGAGTTGCTTTCTCTAAATGAATGTAAGCTTTCCAGATATGACTCTCGAGCATCCTCCAATCTATCGTTTAGTAGGCATACAAACATCACTCCATAGTTGCTTTCTCTGCATGAATGTAAGCGTTCCTATATATGATTCTCGTCCTTCTTCCAAACTAGAGTTTAGTATGCCTACAAACCACAACCCCATCGTTGATTTCTCCGAGTGAATGTACCCAGTCCCCCATATGATTCTCCCCCTTCTTCCAAAGTAGAGTTTTGCAGGCCTACAAACCATCCCCCGAAAGTTGGTTTTTATAAATGACGGTACGCTTTCCTATATATTTCTCTTTAACTTCTTGCAAAATAGAGATTAGCATGGCTACAAAAAAGCCACCCCATAATTGCTTTCTCTGCATGAATGTAAGCGTTCCCATATATTATTCTCCTACATCTTCCAAACTAGAGTTCAGTATGCCTACAAACCACCACACCATCGTTGCTTTCTCTGAGCGAATGTAAGCCTTCCCATATATGACTCTCACTCCGAAACCAAAATAGAGTTTAGCACGCCTACATTCCACACCCAGAGATTTGCTTTAAGCGACTAAGCTTTCTTATATGTGATTCTCAAACTTCGTCCAAACTAGAGTTTAGCATGCCTAGAAAACACCACCCCAGAGTTGCTTTCTCTGCATGAATGTAAGCGTTTGTATATATGACTCTGGTACTTCTTTCATAATACAATTTAGCACACCGAAAAATCAACCACCGAGAGTGGCTTTCTCTAAGTGACTGTCTGTTTTCGAACTTCTTCCAAATTATATTTTAGCATGCCTACAAAACACCACCCCATAGTTGCTTTCTCTGCATCAATATAAGCGTTCATATATATGCCTCTCTCACTTCATCTAAATTAGAGTTTAGCAGGCCTACAAACAACACCCCGTGATTTGCTTTCTCTAGGTGATTGTAAACTTTCCTATATAAGAATCTCCAACTTCTTTCAAACTACACCATGCCAACAAAACACCACGCAGTGGTTGCTTTCTATGAGTGAACATAAGCGTTCCCATATATGACTCACACTCTGTTTCCAAAATAGAATTTAGCAGATCTACAAACCAACCCAGGATGGTTCCTTTCCCTAAGTGACTGTAATTTTCCCCAGATATGACTCTCGCACTTCCTCCAAACTACAGATTAACATGCATACATCATCACCCCACAGTTGCGTTCTCTGCGTGAATGTAACGGTTCATATATATGACTCTCCTACTTCTTCCCAACTACAGTTATTATGCCTTCAAACCATCACCATGTTTCTTTCTCTGAGTGAATGAATGCAAGTGTTCTCACATTTCATCCAAGTTAGAGTTTAGCAGGCCTACCAATAAACTTCCGAGAGTTGTTTTCTCTGTGTCACTGTAATCTTTCCTATATAAGACTCTCGAACTTCTTCCAAACCACAGTTTAGCATGCCAACAAAATACGACCCCAGAGTTGCTTTCTCTGCCTGAATGTAAGCGTTCATATACATGACTCTCGTACTTCCTCCAAAATACAGTTTAGAATGCCTACAAACCACCACCCAAACGTTGCGTTCTCTGAATGAATGAAAGCATTCCCATGTTTGACTCTCACAATTGATGCAAAGTACAGTTTAGCAGGCCAAGAAAGGCTCTCCCGAGAGTTACTTTCTCTAGGTGACTGTAAGCTTTCCTAAATAAGACTCTCCAACTTCTTCCAAACTACAGGTTAACATGCCCACAAAACATCACCCCATGGTTTTTTCTTTGCATGAATGTAAGCATTAGTATATATGACTCTGGTACTTCTTTCAAAATACAATTTAGCAGACCTAAAAATCACCCACCAAGAGTTGCTTTCTCTAAGTGACTGTTCAGGTTTAGAACTTCTTCCAAACTATAGCATCCTTACAAAACACCACCCCGTAGTTGCTTTCTCTGTGTGAATGTAAGCGTTCCCAAATATCATTCTCGTACTTCTTCCAAACTATTTAGTATGCCTACAAAAACCACCCCAGTGTTGTTTCTCTGAGGGAATGTAAGCGGTCCCATGTTTGACTCTCACACTTCATCCAAATTAGAGTTTAGCATGTGTACAAAAAAAATCTCCCGAGAGTTGCTTTCCCTAGGTGACGGTAATCTTTCCTGTATAAGGTTCTCCAACTTCTTCCAAACTGCAGTTTAGCATGCCTACAAAACCTGACGCCATAAGTGCTTTCTCTGTGTGAATGTAAGTGTTCCTATATAGGACTCTCGTACTTCTTCCAAACTACAGTTTAGTATGCCCTACAAACCACCACCCAAACGTTGTTTTCTCTGAGTGAATGTAAGCGTTCCCATATATGACTCTCACACTTCAACCAAAATAACTATTTCAACCAAAATAACTCTACATTCCACACCCAGAGAGTTGCTTTCTCTACGTGACTTTAAACTTTCCTATATATGACTCTCAAACTTCGTCCAAACTAGAGTTTTGCACCCTACAAAACACCACCCCATAGTTGCATTCGGTGCCGGAATGTAAGCGGTTCTACATGTGATTCTCTTGCTTTTTCCAAATTACAGGTTAGTATGCCTAGGAACCACAACCACAACGTTGCTTTCACTGAGTTCCCATATATTATTCTAACACTTCATTGAAAATAGAGTTTAGCAGGCCTACGAAACACCCCCGAGAGTTGCTTTCTCTAAGTGACTGTAAGCTTCCCAGATATGGCTCTCGAACTTCCTCCAAACTATATTTTAGTAGGCATACAAACATCACTCCATAGTTGCTTTCTCTGCGTGAAGGTAAGCTTTCCAAATACGATTCTCGTACTTCTTCCAAACTAGAGTTGACTATGCCTACAAATCACAATCCCATCGTTGATTTCTCTGAGTGAATGCACGCGGTCCCCAATATGACTCTCCCCCTTCTTCCAAACTGGAGTTTTGCAGGTGTACAAAACATCCCCCGAGAGTTGGTTTCTATGACTGTACCCTTTCCTATATATTACTCCTTAACTTCTTCCAAACTACAGATTAGCATGGCTACAAAAACGCCACCCCATAATTGCTTTCTCTACGTGAATGTAAGCGTTCCCATATATCATTCTCCTACTTCTTCCAAACTAGAGTTTAGTATGCCTACAAACCACCACGCCGTCGTTGCTTTCTCTGAGGGAATGTAAGCCTTCCCATATATGACTCTCACTCTTAAACCAAAATAGAGTTTAGCAGGCCTACATTCCACACTCAGAGATTTGCTTTCTCTAAGTGACTCTAAGCTTTCTTATATGTGATTCTCAAACTTCATCCAAACTAGAGTTTAGCATGCCTATAAAACACCACCCCATAGTTACTTTCAGTGCGTCAAAATGTATGTGCTCCTATATGTGATTCTCCTGCTTCTTCTAAACTGCAGTTTAGTAAGCCTACAAACAACCCCATCGTTGCTTTCTCTGAGTGAATGTAAGCGTTCTCATATATGATTCTCACACTTCAACCAAAACAAGGTTTTGCAGGCCTACAAACCACCCGCCAAGACTTGCTTTTTCAAAGTGGCTGTTACCTTTCCTATATAGGACTCTGGAACTTCTCCCAAGCTAGACTTTAATATGTCTACCTGACACTACTCCGTAGTTGCTCTCGCTGTGTGAATGTAAGCGTTCCTATATATGAGTCTTGTACTTCTTCCTAACTAGCATCTGGCATGCCAAAATAACACTCCCCCATAGTTGCTTTCTTTGAGTCAATGTAAACATTCCTATATATGTCTCTCGCACTTCTTCCAAACTAGAGTTGAATAAGTCTACAAACAAATCCCCGACAGCTGTTTTCTCTGAATGAATTTAAGCGTTCCTATATATGACTATGGCACTTCCTCCAAACTAGAGTTTAGCAAGTCTACACTCCACCCCTGTTCGTTGCTTTCTCTAAGTTACTGTAAGCTTTCTTATACATGGCTCTCGAAATTTTCCAAACTAGAGTTAGCATGCCTACTATACACCTACACATAATTGCTTTGTCTGAGTGAATATAAGCCTTCCTATATATGACTGTCGCACTTTTTCCAAATTAGAGTGTAGCCAGCCTGGAAAGCACCCCTTATAGTTGCTTTCATTGAGTGAATGTTAACATTCCTATGTATGACTCTCGCAACTTTTCCAATCTAAGATTTTAGCAATGCTACAAATCCCCCGCCGAGAGTTCCTATACATAACTGTCCTCTTTTTCCAAGCTAGAGTTTAGGAAGCCTAGAAACCGTCCCCCCGTAGACGCTTTATGTGAACGTAAGCGTTCTATATATGACTCTCGCCTTCCTCCAAACTAGAGCTTAGCAAGCCTACAAACCAACTCCCTATAATTGCTTTCTCTGAATGAATGATATCGTTCCTATATAAGACTCTCGAACTTCTTCCAAACCAGAGTTTAACAAGCCAAAAAAGCACCCCCCATAGATGCTTCCTCTAACTCAAAGCTAATATTCCTATATATGATTCAGCTTCTTCATCCAAACTAGAGTAAGGCAAGCCTACAAATCACACATCAATAGTTGCTTTCTATAAGTAAATGTAAGCATCCCTATATATGACTATAGCAATTCTTCCAAACTGGAGTTTAGCAAGCCTACAGACCCCAGGACTCCACTCCATAGTACCCTGGGCATTGGCGCCTGCCTGTCATGCAGGACATAGGGGCGGACGCTCATCTCAGACACGGCATTGGTGGATTCTAGGCTTTTTTAAGTTTTTGAATTGAAAAAGTCTGAGAATTGGAATTCGGTTTAGGGTAAGGTTAGGTGTTAGGGACTAGGATTAGATTTAGGGGTTAGAGTATTAGCTTATAATTAGGGTTCGGATTACTGTTAGGGTTAGAGATTAGGATTATGTTTAGTGGTTGGGTTTAGGTTTAGGGTGAGAGGCAAGAGTAAGGGTCAGGGATTAGGGTTACTGTTAGGAGTTAGATTCAGGGCTTACGAAGGGTTTGGTTTAGTGATAGGGTTAGGGCTTACGTTTAACGGTGTGTGTTAGGGCACGGGCCCTGTCTAACGTACGGGGCACTATGGGTGTGGAGCAAGGCTGTGTCCCCACTTCATCGTACCCTGGGTGTTGGGCTTGAACTGTCACGCAGGACAAAGGCAGAGGCTCATCTCACGCATGGTTAGGATTAAGGTTTAAGGTTAGGGTCAGGGTTGAGGGTTAGGGTTAACAGAGTTAGGGTAAGGGGGTTAGGGAGAGGGTTAGTGTTAAGGGTTACGGGTAGGTTTAGGGTTCAGGGTTAGAGTTAGCATTAGGGCTTAAGGTTAGGATTAGGCGGTAGGTCAGATTTAGGGTTAGATCTAGGCGTTAGGGTAAGGGTTAGCGTTAGGGTTAAGAGATAGGGTTAGGTTTAATGCTTAGATTAGGGTTAGGGTTTGGGGTTAAAGTAAGTGTTAGGGGTTAGGTTTAAGAATCAAAAGTTAGGGTTATTTTTAGCTGTAGTGTTAGGGTTAGGGATAAGGGATCCCATTAGCATTAAGGGTCTTCCTTACTGTAGGGTTAAGGGTTAGGCTTAGAGTTAAAGGTGAAGGTTCGGGTCAGTGTTAAGATTTAGGGTGAGGGTTAACGGTTAGGGTAAAGGTTAAGCGTTAGGGTTAGGGATTAGTGATTAGGGTTTTTGGTTAGTGTTAGGGTTAGCGGTTAGGAGTTAGTGTTTTATGAAGGGGTATGGTTAGAATTAGGATTGGGGTTAGAGTTAGGGTGAGGTATAGGGGTTAGGTTTAGGGGTTAGTTTTAGGGTAAAAGGATAGGATTAGGGTTACGGGTTGGGCTTAGGTTTAGGGTTAAAGTTTACTGCTAGGGTTAGGGATAGGGTTCAGGGTTAGCTTTAGGGGTTCTGGTTAGGGATAGGTGTTAGGTTAGTGTCAGGGTTAGGTCTAGTCGTGAGGGTAAGGTTTAGGGTTAGCTTTAAGAGCTAGGGTTAGGTTTAATGGTTAGGATTAGGATTAGGGTTAAGGGTTAGGGTAAGGCTTAGGGGTAAGGGTGAAGGGTTAGGGTGAAGGGTTAGGGTTTTTGTTAGGCATAGCATTGGGGTTAGAAGTAAGGGTTACTGTCAGTGTTAGGGTTGTAGGTAGGGTTACGGTTAGGGTTAGCGCTTTAGAATTAGGGTTAGGGATTAGGTGTCACAGTGATGACTAGGAGATAGGGTTAGAATTATGGGATAGGGGTTGTTCTCAGGAAATGGGTTATGCATTAACATTAGGATACAGAGGTTAAAGTTAGGCGCACGGTGAGGTTTACGTGTTAAGGGGAGAAATAGGAACAGGGTTGGGTGTTATGTTCAGGGTTAGGGTTATCTGTTAAAGGTATTGTTTATGCTTAGCGCACGGACCCTGTCTGCATTAGGCGGGCGGGGGGACTTTAGGGGGCTGGGATTGTACCCGGGAACCCACTCTATCATACTCTGGGTATGGGCCCATGGGTTTCATGCATGACGCAGTGGTAGAGCCTCCTTTCACACATGGCATGGGAGGATTGCAGGCTTTCTAAAATCTAAGAAAGCAAGAAGTCTGAGAATTAGATTTAGGGTTAGGATTCTGGTTAGGGTTAAGGATGAAATTTAGTGTTAGGGTGAGGGCATAGGATTAGGGATTAGGGTTAGGGTTAAAGGTTACTCTTAGGTTTAACGGTTACACTTTGGTTTAGGGTTGAGGTTTACGGTTAGGGTTAAGATGAGGGGTTAGGGTTTGGTACAGGGTTAGGGTTAAGTGTTAGGTTTAGGGTTGAAGATTAGGATTAGAGTTAGGATTAAAGGTTAGCGTGAGAGTTAACGCTTAGGGTTAAGGTTAAGAGTTAGGGTTTAGGGTTAGGGTTAGGTTTAGGGTTAGGGTTAGTTTTAGGGTTAGAGTTATGTGCTATGGTTTGTGTTAGAGGTTAGGGTTAGGTTTACTCGTCACGGTTAGGGTTACGTTTAGGGGGTAGCATTAGGGTTAGGGTTAGGGTTAAGGGATAGGATTAGGGATAAGTGTTGGGCTTAGGGTTAGGGTTTAGTGTTAGGGTTAGCATTAAGGATTAGGGTTAGGGTCAGGGTTAAATGCTTGGGGGCGGGTAATGCTTAGGGTCAGGGTTAAGGTTCACGGATAGGGTTAGTGTTAAGGGTTACGGGTAGGTTTAGGGATCAGGGTTAGTGTTAGCATTAGTGCTTAAGGTTAGGACTAGGCGGTAGGTTAGATTTAGGGTTAGATCTAGGCGTTAGGGTAAGGGCTAGCGTTAGGGTTAAGAGATAGGGTTAGGTTTAATGCTTAGGATTAGGGTTAGGGTTTGGGGTTAAAGTAAGTGTTAGGGGTTAGGTTTAAGGATCCAAGGTTAGGGTTAGTTTTAGCTGTAGTGTTAGGGTTAGGGATAAGGGATCCCATTAGCATTAAGGGTCTTCCTTACTGTAGGGTTAAGGGTTAGGCTTAGAGTTAAAGGTTAAGGTTAGGGTCAGTGTTAAGATTTAGGGTGAGGGTTAACGGTTAGGGTAAAGGTTAAGCGTTAGGGTTAGGGATTAGTGATTAGGGTTTTTGGTTAGTGTTAGGTTTAGCGGTTAGGAGTTAGTGTTTTATGAAGGGGTATGGTTAAAATTAGGATTGGGGTTAGAGTTAGGGTGAGGTATAGGGGTTAGTTTTAGGGTAAAAGGATAGGATTAGGGTTACAGGTGGGGCTTAGGTTTAGGGTTAAAGTTTACTGCTAGGGTTAGGGAGAGGGTTCAGGGTTAGCTTTAGGGGTTCTGGTTAGGATTAGGTGTTAGGTTAGTGTCAGGGTTAGGTCTAGTCGTGAGGGTAAGGTTTAGGGTTAGCTTTAAGAGCTAGGGTTAGGTTTAATGGTTAGGATTAGGATTAGGGTTAAGGGTTAGGGTAAGGCTTAGGGGTTAGGGTGAAGGGTTAGGGTCAAGGGTTAGGGTTTTTGTTAGGCATAGCGTTGGGGTTCGAAGTAAGGGTTACTGTCAGTGTTAGGGTTGTAGGTAGGGTTACAGTTAGGGTTAGCGGTTTTGAATTAGGGTTAGGGATTAGGTGTCACAGTGATGACTAGGATATAGCGTTAGAATTATGGGATAGGGGTTGTTCTCAGGAAATGGGTTATGCATTACCGTTAGGATAAGAGGTTAAAGTTAGGCGCACGGTGAGGTTTACGTGTTAAGGGGAGAAATAGGTACAGGGTTGGGTGCTATGTTCAGGGTTAGGGTTATCTGTTAAAGGTATTGTTTATGCTTAGTGCACGGGCCCTGTCTGCATTAGGCAGCGGGGGGAGTTAGGGGGCTGGGCTTGTACCCGGGAACCCACTCTATCATACTCTGGGTATGGGCCCGTGGGTTTCATGCAGGACACAGTGGTAGAGCCTCCTTTCACGCATGGCATGGGAGGATTGCAGGCTTTCTAAACTCTAAGAAAGCAAGAAGTCTGAGAATTAGATTTAGGGTTAGGATTCTTGTTAGGGTTAAGGATGAAGTTTAGTGTTAGGGTGAGGGCTTAGGGTTAGGGCTTAGCGTTAGGGTTAAAGGTTACTCTTAGGTTTAACGGTTACACTTTGGTTTAGGGTTGAGGTTTACGGTTAGGGTTAAGATGAGGGGTTAGGGTTTGGTACAGGGTTAGGGTTAAGTGTTAGGTTTAGGGTTGAAGATTAGGATTAGGGTTAGGATTAAAGGTTAGGGTGAGAGTTAAGGCTTAGTGTTAAGGTTAAGAGTTAGGGTTTAGGGTGAGGTTTAGGGTTAGGGTTAGTTTTAGGGTTAGAGTTATGTGCTATGGTTTGTGTTAGAGGTTAGGTTTAGGTTTACTGGTCACGGTTAGGGTTACGTTTAGGGGGTAGCATTAGGGTTAGGGTTAGGGTTAGGGTTAAGGGATAGGATTAGGGTTAAGTGTTGGAATTAGGGTTAGGGTTTAGTGTTAGGGTTATCATTAAGGATTAGGGTTAGGGTCAGGGTTAAATGCTTGGGTGCGGGTAATGGTTAGGGTCAGGGTTAAGGTTCACGCATAGGGTTAGTGTTAAGGGTTATGGGTAGGTTTAGGGTTCAAGGTTAGAGTTAGCATTAGGGCTTAAGGTTAGGATTAGGCGGTAGGTTAGATTTAGGGTTAGATCTAGGCGTTAGGGTAAGGGCTAGCGTTAGGGTTAAGAGATAGGTTTAGGTTTAATGCTTAGGATTAGGGTTAGGGTTTGGGGTTAAAGTAAGTGTTAGGGTTTTTTTTAAGGATCAAAGGTTAGGGTTATTTTTAGCTGTAGTGTTAGGGTTAGGGATATGGAATCCCATTAGCATTAAGGGTCTTCCTTACTGTAGGGTTAAGGGTTAGGCTAAGAGTTAAAGGTTAGGGTTCGGGTCAGTGTTAAGATTTAGGATGAGGTTTAACAGTTAGGGTAAAGGTTAAGCGTTTGGGTTAGGGATTAGTGATTAGGGTTTTTGGTTAGTGTTAAGGTTAGCGGTTAGGAGTTAGTGTTTTATGAAGGGGTATGGTTAGAATTAGGATTGGGGTTAGAGTTAGGGTGAGGTATAGGGGTTAGGTTTAGGGGTTAGTTTTAGGGTAAAAGGATAGGATTAGGGTTACGGGTTGGGCTTAGGTTTAGGGTTAAAGTTTACTACTAGGGTTAGGGATAGGTTGCAGGGTTAGCTTTAGGGGTTCTGGTTAGACTTAAGTGTTAGGTTAGTGTCAGGGTTAGGTCTAGTCGTGAGGGTAAGGTTTAGGGTTAGCTTTAAGAGCTAGGGTTAGGTTTAATGGTTAGGATTACGATTAGGGTTAAGGGTTAGGGTAAGGCTTAGGAGTTAGGGTGAAGGGTTAGGGTTTTTGTTAGGCATAGCGTTGGGGTTAGAAGTAAGGGTTACTGTCAGTGTTAGGGTTGTAGGTAGGGTTACAGTTAGGGTTAGCGGTTTAGAATTAGGGTTAGGGATTAGGTGTCACAGTGATGACTAGGATATAGCGTTAGAATTATGGGATAGAGGTAGTTCTCAGGAAATGGGTTATGCATTACCGTTAGGATAAGAGGTTAAAGTTAGGCGCACGGTGAGGTTTACGTGTTAAGGGGAGAAATAGGTACAGGGTTGGGTGCTATGTTCAGGGTTAGGGTTATCTGTTAAAGGTATTGTTTATGCTTAGTGCACGGGCCCTGTGTGCATTAGGCGGCGGGGGGAGTTAGGGGGCTGGGCTTGTACCCGGGAACCCACTCTATCATACTCTGGGTATGGGCCCGTGGGTTTCATGCAGGACACAGTGGTAGAGCCTCCTTTCACGCATGGCATGGGAGGATTGCAGGCTTTCTAAACTCTAAGAAAGCAAGAAGTCTGAGAATTAGATTTAGGGTTAGGATTATGGTTAGGGTTAAGGATGAAGTTTAGTGTTAGGGTGAGGGCTTAGGGTTAGGGCTTAGCGTTAGGGTTAAAGGTTACTCTTAGGTTTAACGGTTACACTTTGGTTTAGGGTTGAGGTTTACGGTTAGGGTTAAGATGAGGGGTTAGGGTTTGGTACAGGGTTAGGGTTAAGTGTTAGGTTTAGGGTTGAAGATTAGGATTAGGGTTAGGATTAAAGGTTAGGGTGAGAGTTAAGGCTTAGTGTTAAGGTTAAGAGTTAGGGTTTAGGGTTAGGTTTAGGGTTAGGGTTAGTTTTAGGGTTAGAGTTATGTGCTATGGTTTGTGTTAGAGGTTAGGTTTAGGTTTACTGGTCACGGTTAGGGTTACGTTTAGGGGGTAGCATTAGGGTTAGGGTTAGGGTTAGGGTTAAGGGATAGGATTAGGGTTAAGTGTTGGAATTAGGGTTAGGGTTTAGTGTTAGGGTTATCATTAAGGATTAGGGTTAGGGTCAGGGTTAAATGCTTGGGTGCGGGTAATGGTTAGGGTCAGGGTTAAGGTTCACGCATAGGGTTAGTGTTAAGGGTTATGGGTAGGTTTAGGGTTCAGGGTTAGAGTTAGCATTAGGGCTTAAGGTTAGGATTAGGCGGTAGGTTAGATTTAGGGTTAGATCTAGGCGTTAGGGTAAGGGCTAGCGTTAGGGTTAAGAGATAGGGTTAGGTTTAATGCTTAGGATTAGGGTTAGGGTTTGGGGTTAAAGTAAGTGTTAGGGGTTTTTTTAAGGATCCAAGGTTAGGGTTATTTTTAGCTGTAGTGTTAGGGTTAGGGATAAGGAATGCCATTAGCATTAAGGGTCTTCCTTACTGTAGGGTTAAGGGTTAGGCTTAGAGTTAAAGGTTAAGGTTAGGGTCAGTGTTAAGATTTAGGATGAGGTTTAACAGTTAGGGTAAAGGTTAAGCGTTAGGGTTAGGGATTAGTGATTAGGGTTTTTGGTTAGTGTTAAGGTTAGCGGTTAGGAGTTAGTGTTTTATGAAGGGGTATGGTTAGAATTAGGATTGGGGTTAGAGTTAGGGTGAGGTATAGGGGTTAGGTTTAGGGGTTAGTTTTAGGGTAAAAGGATAGGATTAGGGTTACGGGTTGGGCTTAGGTTTAGGGTTAAAGTTTACTGCTAGGGTTAGGCATAGGGTTCAGGGTTAGCTTTAGGGGTTCTGGTTAGGGTTAAGTGTTAGGTTAGTGTCAGGGTTAGGTCTAGTCGTGAGGGTAAGGTTTAGGGTTAGCTTTAAGAGCTAGGGTTAGGTTTAATGGTTAGGATTAGGATTAGGGTTAAGGGTTAGGGTAAGGCTTAGGGGTTAGGGTGAAGGGTTAGGGTTTTTGTTAGGCATAGCGTTGGGGTTAGAAGTAAGGGTTACTGTCAGTGTTAGGGTTGTAGGCAGGGTTACAGTTAGGGTTAGCGGTTTTGAATTAGGGTTAGGGATTAGGTGTCACAGTGATGACTAGGATATAGCGTTAGAATTATGGGATAGGGGTTGTTCTCAGGAAATGGGTTATGCATTAACGTTAGGATAAGAGGTTAAAGTTAGGCGCACGGTGAGGTTTACGTGTTAAGGGGAGAAATAGGAACAGGGTTGGGTGTTATGTTCAGGGTTAGGGTTATCTGTTAAAGGTATTGTTTATGCTTAGTGCACGGGCCCTGTCTGCATTAGGCAGCGGGGGAGTTAGGGGGCTGGGCTTGTACCCGGGAACCCACTCTATCATACTCTGGGTATGGGCCCGTGGGTTTCATGCAGGAAACAGTGGTAGAGCCTCCTTTCACGCATGGCATGGGAGGATTGCAGGCTTTCTAAACTCTAAGAAAGCAAGAAGTCTGAGATTTAGATTTAGGGTTAGGATTCTTGTTAGGGTTAAGGATGAAGTTTAGTGTTAGGGTGAGGGCTTAGGGTTAGGGACTAGGGTTAGGGTTAAAGGTTACTCTTAGGTTTAACGGTTACACTTTGTTTTAGGGTTGAGGTTTACGGTTAGGGTTAAGATGAGGGGTTAGGGTTTGGTACAGGGTTAGGGTTAAGTGTTAGGTTTAGGGTTGAAGATTAGGATTAGGGTTAGGATTAAAGGTTAGCGTGAGAGTTAACGCTTAGGGTTAAGGTTAAGTGTTAGGGGTTAAGGTTAGGGTTAGGGTTAGTTTTAGGGTTAGAGTTATGTGCTATGGTTTGTGTTAGAGGTTAGGGTTAGGTTTACTGGTCACGGTTAGGGTTACGTTTAGGGGGTAGCATTAGGGTTAGGGTTAGGGATAAGGGATAGGATTAGGGATAAGTGTTGGGTTTAGGATTACGGTTTAGTGTTAGGGTTAGCATTAAGGATTAGGGTTAGGGTCAGGTTTAAATGCTTGGGTGCGGGTAATGGTTAGGGTCAGGGTTAGGTTCACGGATAGGGTTAGTGTTAAGGTTTACGGGTAGGTTTAGGGTTCAGGGTTAGTGTTAGCATTAGGGCTTAAGGTTAGGATTAGGCGGTAGGTTAGATTTAGGGTTAGTTCTAGGCGTTAGGGTAAGGGCTAGCGTTAGGGTTAAGAGATAGGGTTAGGTTTAATGCTTAGGATTAGGGTTAGGGTTTGGGGTGAAAGTAAGTGTTAGGGGTTAGGTTTAAGAATCCAAGGTTAGGGTTATTTTTAGCTGTAGTGTTAGGGTGAGGGATAAGGGATCCCATTAGCATTAAGGGTCTTCCTTACTGTAGGGTTAAGGGTTAGGCTTAGAGTTAAAGGTTAAGGTTAGGGTCAGTGTTAAGATTTAGGGTGAGGTTTAACGGTTAGGGTAAAGGTTAAGCGTTAGGGTTAGGGATTAGTGATAAGGGTTTTTGATTAGTGTTAGGGTTAGCGGGTAGGAATTAGTGTTTTATGAAGGGGTATGGTTAGAATTAGGATTGGGATTAGAGTTAGGATGAGGTGTAGGGGTTAGGTTTAGGGGTTAGTTTTAGGGTAAAAGGATAGGATTAGGGTTACGGGTTGGGCTTAGGTTTAGGGTTAAAGTTTACTGCTAGGGTTAGGGATAGGGTTCAGGGTTAGCTTTAGGGGTTCTGGTTAGGGTTAGGTGTTAGGTTAGTGTCAGGGTTCGGTCTAGTCGTGAGGGTAAGGTTTAGAGTTAGCTTTAAGAGCTAGGGTTAGGTTTAATGGTTAGGATTAGGATTAGGGTTAAGGGTTAGGGTAAGGCTTAGGGGTTAGGGTGAAGGGTTAGGGTCAAGGGTTAGGGTTTTTGTTAGGCATAGCGTTGGGGTTAGAAGTAAGGGTTACTGTCAGTGTTAGGGTTGTAGGTAGGGTTACGGTTAGGGTTAGCGGTTTAGAATTAGGGTTAGGGATTAGGTGTCACAGTGATGACTAGAGATAGGGTTAGAATTATGGGATAGGGGTTGTTCTCAGGAAATGGGTTATGCATTAACGTTAGGATAAGAGGTTAAAGTTAGGCGCACGGGGAGGTTTACGTTTTAAGGGGAGAAATAGGAACAGGGTTGGGTGTTATGTTCAGGGTTAGGGTTATCTGTTAAAGGTATTGTTTATGCTTAGCGCATGGGCCCTGTCTGCATTAGGCGGGCGGGGGGAGTTTAGGGGGTTGGGGTTGTACCCGGGAACCCACTCTATCATACTCTGGGTATGGGCCCGTGGGTTTCATGCAGGACACAGTGGTAGAGCCTCCTTTCACGCATGGCATGGGAGGATTGCAGGCTTTCTAAACTCTAGGAAAGCAAGAAGTCTGAGAATTAGATTTAGGGTTAGGATTATGGTTAGGGTTAAGGATGAAGTTTAGTGTTAGGGTGAGGGCTTAGGGTTAGGGCTTAGCGTTAGGGTTAAAGGTTACTCTTAGGTTTAACGGTTACACTTTGGTTTAGGGTTGAGGTTTACGGTTAGGGTTAAGATGAGGGGTTAGGGTTTGGTACAGGGTTAGGGTTAAGTGTTAGGTTTAGGGTTGAAGATTAGGATTAGGGTTAGGATTAAAGGTTAGGGTGAGAGTTAACGCTTAGGGTTAAGGTTAAGAGTTAGGGTTTAGGGTTAGGGTTAGGGTTAGGGTTAGTTTTAGGGTTAGAGTTATGTGCTATGGTTTGTGTTAGAGGTTAGGGTTAGGTTTACTGGTCACGGTTAGGGTTACGTTTTGGGGGTAGCATTAGGGTTAGGGTTAGCGTTAAGGGATAGGATTAGGGATAAGTGTTGGGCTTAGGGTTAGGGTTTAGTGTTAGGGTTAGCATTGAGTATTAGGGTTAGGGTCAGGGTTAAATGCTTGGGTGCGGGTAATGGTTAGGGTCAGGGTTAAGGTTCACGGATAGGGTTAGTGTTAAGGGTTACCGGTAGGTTTACGGTTCAGGGTTAGTGTTAGCATTAGGCCTTACGGTTAGGATTAGGCGGTAGGTTAGATTTAGGGTAAGATCTAGGCGTTAGGGTAAGGGCTAGCGTTAGGGTTAAGAGATAGGGTTAGGTATAATGCTTAGGATTAGGGTTAGGGTTTGGGGTTAAAGTAAGTGTTAGGGGTTAGGTTTAAGGATCCAAGGTTAGGGTTATTTTTAGCTGTAGTGTTAAGGTTAGGGATAAGGGATCCCATTAGCATTAAGGGTCTTCCTTACTGTAGGGTTAAGGGTTAGGCTTAGAGTTAAAGGTTAAGGTTAGGGTCAGTGTTAAGATTTAGGGTGAGGATTAACGGTTAGGGTAAAGGTTAAGCGTTAGGGTTAGGGATTAGTGATTAGGGTTTTTGGTTAGTGTTAGGGTTAGCGGTTAGGAGTTAGTGTTTTATGCAGGGGTATGGTTAGAATTAGGATTGGGGTTAGAGTTAGGGTGAGGTATAGGGGTTAGGTTTAGGGGTCAGTTTTAGGGTAAAAGGATAGGATTAGGGTTACGGGTTGAGCTTAGGTTTAGAGTTAAAGTTTACTGCTAGGGTTAGGGATAGGGTTCAGGGTTAGCTTTAGGGGTTCTGGTTAGGGTTAGGTGTTAGGTTAGTGTCAGGGTTAGGTCTAGTCGTGAGGGTAAGGTTTAGGGTTAGCTTTAAGAGCTAGGGTTAGGTTTAATGGTTAGGATTAGGATTCAGGTTAAGGGCTAGGGTAAGGCTTAGGGGTTAGGGTGAAGGGTTAGGGTCAAGGGTTAGGGTTTTTGTTAGGCATAGCGTTCAGGTTAGAAGTAAGGGTTACTGTTAGTGTTAGGGTTGTTGGTAGGGTTACGGTTAGGGTTAGCGGTTTAGAATTAGGGTTAGGGATTACGTGTCACAGTGATGACTAGGATATAGGGTTAGAATTATGGGATAGGGGTTGTTCTCAGGAAATGGGTTATTCATTAACGTTAGGATGAGAGGTTAAAGTAAGGCGCACGGTGAGATTTACGTGTTAAGGGGAGAAATAGGAACAGGGTTGGGTGTTATGTTCGGGGTTAGGGTTATCTGTTAAAGGTATTGTTTATGCTTAGCGCACGGGCCCTGTCTGCATTAGGTGGGCCGGGGGAATTTAGGGGGCTGGGATTGTACCCGGGAACCCACTCTATCATACTCTGGGTGTCGGCCCGTGGGTTTCATGCAGGACACAGTGGTAGAGCCTCCTTTCACGCATGGCATGGGAGGATTGCAGGCTTTCTAAACTCTAAGAAAGCAAGAAGTCTGAGAATTAGATTTAGGGTTAGGATTCTTGTTAGGGTTAAGGATGAAGTTTAGTGTTAGGGTGAGGGCTTAGGGTTAGGGATTAGGGTTAGGGTTAAAGGTTACTCTTAGGTTTAACGGTTACTCTCTGGTTTAGGGTTGAGGTTTACGGTTAGGGTTAAGATGAGGGGTTAGGGTTTGGTACAGGGTTAGGGTTAAGTGTTAGGTTTAGGGTTGAAGATTAGGATTAGGGTTAGGATTAAAGGTTAGCGTGAGAGTTAACGCTTAGGGTTAAGGTTAAGAGTTAGGGTTTAGGGTTAGGGTTAGGGTTAGGGTTAGTTTTAGGGTTAGAGTTATGTGCTATGGTTTGTGTTAGAGGTTAGGGTTAGGTTTACTGGTCACGGTGAGGGTTACGTTTAGGGGTTAGCATTAGGGTTAGTGTTAAGGGATAGGACTAGGGTTAAGTGTTGGGCTTAGGGTTAGGGTTTAGTGTTAGGGTTAGCATTAAGGATTAGGGGTAGAGTCAGGGTTAAATGCTTGGGTGCGGGTAATGGTTAGGGTCAAAGTTAAGGTTCACGGAAAGGGTTAGTGTTAAGGGTTACAGGTAGGTTTACGGTTCAGGGTTACAGTTAGCATTAAGGCTTAAGGTTAGGATTAGGCGGTAGGTTAGATTTAGTGTTAGATCTAGGCGTTAGGGTAAGGGCTAGCGTTAGGGTTAAGAGATAGGGTTAGGTTTAATGCTTAGGATTAGGGTTAGGGTTTGGGGTGAAAGTAAGTGTTAGGGGTTAGGTTTAAGGATCAAAGGTTAGGGTTATTTTTAGCTGTAGTGTTAGGGTTAGGGATAAGGAATCCCATTAGCATTAAGGGTCTTCCTTACTGTAGGGTTAAGGGTTAGGCTTAGAGTTAAAGGTTAAGGTTAGGGTCAGTGTTAAGATTTACGGTGAGGGTTAACGGTTAGGGTAAAGGTTAAGCGTTAGGGTTAGGGATTAGTGATTAGGGTTTTTGGTTAGTGTTAGGGTTAGCGGTTAGGAGTAAGTGTTTTATGAAGGGGTATGGTTAGAATTAGGATTGGGGTTAGAGTTAGGATGAGGTATAGGGGTTAGGTTTAGGGGTTAGTTTTAGGGTAAAAGGATAGGATTAGAGATACGGGTTGGGCTTTGGTTTAGGGTTAAGGTTTACTGCTAGGGTTACGGATAGGGTTCAGGGTTAGCTTTAGGGGTTCTCGTTAGGGTTAGGTGTTAGGTTAGTGTCAGGGTTAGGTCTAGTCGTGAGGGTAAGGTTTAGGGATAGCTTTAAGAGCTAGGGTTAGGTTTAATGGTTAGGATTAGGATTAGGGGTTAGGGTTAGGGTAAGGCTTAGGGGTTAGGGTCAAGGGTTAGGGTCAAAGGTTAGGGATTTTGTTAGGCATAGCGTTGGGGTTAGAAGTAAGGGTTACTGTCAGTGTTAGGGTTGTAGGTAGGGTTACGGTTAGGGTTAGCGGTTTAGAATTAGGGTTAGGGATTACGTGTCACAGTGATGACTAGGATATAAGGTTAGAATTATGGGATAGGGGTTGTTCTCAGGAAATGGGTTATGCATTAACGTTAGGATAAGAGGTTAAAGTTAGGCGCACGGTGAGGTTTACGTGTTAAGGGGAGAAATAGGAACAGGGTTGGGTGTTATGTTCAGGGTTAGGGTTATCTGTTAAAGGTATTGTTTATGCTTAGCGCACGGGCCCTGTCTGCATTAGGCGGGCGGGGGGAGTTTAGGGGGCTGGGATTGTACCCGGGAACCCACTCTATCATACTCTGGGTATGGGCCCGTGGGTTCCATGCAAGACACAGTGGTAGAGCCTCCTTTCACCCAAGCATGGGAGGATGGCAGGCTTTTTAAACTCTAAGAAAGTAAGAAGTGTGAGAATGAGATTTAGGGTTGGATTATGGTTAGGGTTAAGGATGAAGTTTAGTGTTAGGGTGAGGGCTTAGGGTTAGGGATTAGGGTTAGGGTTAAAGGTTACTCTTAGGTTTAACGGTTACACTTTGGTTTAGGGTTGAGGTTTACGGTTAGGGTTAAGATGAGGGGTTAGGTTTTGGTACAGGGTTAGGGTTAAGTGTTAGGTTTAGTATTGAATATTAGGATTAGAGTTAGGATTAAAGGTTAGCGTGAGAGTTAACGCTTAGGGTTAAGG
The DNA here is from genome assembly GCF_041146395.1 of Eulemur rufifrons. NCBI lineage: Eukaryota > Metazoa > Chordata > Mammalia > Primates > Lemuridae > Eulemur > Eulemur rufifrons. The sequence continues at coordinate 331,644 of NW_027182904.1, read as the reverse complement.
TTAAGAGTTAGGGTTTAGGGTTAGTGTTAGTTTTAGGGTTAGAGTTATGTGCTATGGTTTGTGTTAGAGGTTAGGTTTAGGTTTACTGGTGACGGTTAGGGTTACGTTTAGGGTTTAGCATTAGGGTTAGGGTTAAGGGATAGGATTAGGGTTAAGTGTTGGGCTTAGGGTTAGGGTTTAGTTTTAGGGTTATCATTAAGGCCTAGGGTTAGGGTCAGGGTTAAAAGCTTGGGTGCGGGTAATGGTTAGGGTCAGGGTTAAGGTTCACGGATAGGGTTAGTGTTAAGGGTTACGGGTAGGTTTAGGGTTCAGGGTTAGAGTTAGCATTAGGGCTTAAGGTTAGGATTAGGCGGTAGGTTAGATTTAGGGTTAGATCTAGGCCTTAGGGTAAGGGCTAGCGTTCCGGTTAAGAGATAGGGTTAGGTTTAATGCTTAGGATTAGGGTTAGGGTTTGGGGTGAAAGTAAGTGTTAGGGGTTAGGTTTAAGAATCCAAGGTTAGGGTTATTTTTAGCTGTAGTGTTAGGGTGAGGGATAAGGGATCCCATTAGCATTAAGGGTCTTCCTTACTGTAGGGTTAAGGGTTAGGCTTAGAGTTAAAGGTTAAGGTTAGGGTCAGTGTTAAGATTTAGGGTGAGGATTAACGGTTAGGGTAAAGGTTAAGCGTTAGGGTTAGGGATTAGTGATAAGGGTTTTTGATTAGTGTTAGGGTTAGCGGGTAGGAATTAGTGTTTTATGAAGGGGTATGGTTAGAATTAGGATTGGGATTAGAGTTAGGATGAGGTGTAGGGGTTAGGTTTAGGGGTTAGTTTTAGGGTAAAAGGATAGGATTAGGGTTACGGGTTGGGCTTAGGTTTAGGGTTAAAGTTTACTGCTAGGGTTAGGGATAGGGTTCAGGGTTAGCTTTAGGGGTTCTGTTTAGGGTTAGGTGTTAGGTTAGTGTCAGGGTTCGGTCTAGTCGTGAGGGTAAGGTTTAGAGTTAGCTTTAAGAGCTAGGGTTAGGTTTAATGGTTAGGATTAGGGTTAGGGTTAAGGGTTAGGGTAAGGCTTAGGGGTTAGGGTGAAGGGTTAGGGTCAAGGGTTAGGGTTTTTGTTAGGCATAGCGTTGGGGTTAGAAGTAAGGGTTACTGTCAGTGTTAGGGTTGTAGGTAGGGTTACGGTTAGGGTTAGCCGTTTAGAATTAGGGTTAGGGATTAGGTGTCACAGTGATGAGTAGAGATAGGGTTAGAATTATGGGATAGGGGTTGTTCTCAGGAAATGGGTTATGCATTAACGTTAGGATAAGAGGTTAAAGTTAGGCGCACGGGGAGGTTTACGTTTTAAGGGGAGAAATAGGAACAGGGTTGGGTGTTATGTTCAGGGTTAGGGTTATCTGTTAAAGGTATTGTTTATGCTTAGCGCATGGGCCCTGTCTGCATTAGGCGGGCGGGGGGAGTTTAGGGGGTTGGGGTTGTACCCGGGAACCCACTCTATCATACTCTGGGTATGGGCCCGTGGGTTTCATGCAGGACACAGTGGTAGAGCCTCCTTTCACGCATGGCATGGGAGGATTGCAGGCTTTCTAAACTCTAGGAAAGCAAGAAGTCTGAGAATTAGATTTAGGGTTAGGATTATGGTTAGGGTTAAGGATGAAGTTTAGTGTTAGGGTGAGGGCTTAGGGTTAGGGCTTAGCGTTAGGGTTAAAGGTTACTCTTAGGTTTAACGGTTACACTTTGGTTTAGGGTTGAGGTTTACGGTTAGGGTTAAGATGAGGGGTTAGGGTTTGGTACAGGGTTAGGGTTAAGTGTTAGGTTTAGGGTTGAAGATTAGGATTAGGGTTAGGATTAAAGGTTAGGGTGAGAGTTAACGCTTAGGGTTAAGGTTAAGAGTTAGGGTTTAGGGTTAGGGTTAGGGTTAGGGTTAGTTTTAGGGTTAGAGTTATGTGCTATGGTTTGTGTTAGAGGTTAGGGTTAGGTTTACTGGTCACGGTTAGGGTTACGTTTTGGGGGTAGCATTAGGGTTAGGGTTAGGGTTAAGGGATAGGATTAGGGATAAGTGTTGGGCTTAGGGTTAGGGTTTAGTGTTAGGGTTAGCATTGAGTATTAGGGTTAGGGTCAGGGTTAAATGCTTGGGTGCGGGTAATGGTTAGGGTCAGGGTTAAGGTTCACGGATAGGGTTAGTGTTAAGGGTTACCGGTAGGTTTACGGTTCAGGGTTAGTGTTAGCATTAGGCCTTACGGTTAGGATTAGGCGGTAGGTTAGATTTAGGGTAAGATCTAGGCGTTAGGGTAAGGGCTAGCGTTAGGGTTAAGAGATAGGGTTAGGTATAATGCTTAGGATTAGGGTTAGGGTTTGGGGTTAAAGTAAGTGTTAGGGGTTAGGTTTAAGGATCCAAGGTTAGGGTTATTTTTAGCTGTAGTGTTAAGGTTAGGGATAAGGGATCCCATTAGCATTAAGGGTCTTCCTTACTGTAGGGTTAAGGGTTAGGCTTAGAGTTAAAGGTTAAGGTTAGGGTCAGTGTTAAGATTTAGGGTGAGGATTAACGGTTAGGGTAAAGGTTAAGCGTTAGGGTTAGGGATTAGTGATTAGGGTTTTTGGTTAGTGTTAGGGTTAGCGGTTAGGAGTTAGTGTTTTATGCAGGGGTATGGTTAGAATTAGGATTGGGGTTAGAGTTAGGGTGAGGTATAGGGGTTTGGTTTAGGGGTCAGTTTTAGGGTAAAAGGATAGGATTAGGGTTACGGGTTGAGCTTAGGTTTAGAGTTAAAGTTTACTGCTAGGGTTAGGGATAGGGTTCAGGGTTAGCTTTAGGGGTTCTGGTTAGGGTTAGGTGTTAGGTTAGTGTCAGGGTTAGGTCTAGTCGTGAGGGTAAGGTTTAGGGTTAGCTTTAAGAGCTAGGGTTAGGTTTAATGGTTAGGATTAGGATTCAGGTTAAGGGCTAGGGTAAGGCTTAGGGGTTAGGGTGAAGGGTTAGGGTCAAGGGTTAGGGTTTTTGTTAGGCATAGCGTTCAGGTTAGAAGTAAGGGTTACTGTTAGTGTTAGGGTTGTTGGTAGGGTTACGGTTAGGGTTAGCGGTTTAGAATTAGGGTTAGGGATTACGTGTCACAGTGATGACTAGGATATAGGGTTAGAATTATGGGATAGGGGTTGTTCTCAGGAAATGGGTTATTCATTAACGTTAGGATGAGAGGTTAAAGTAAGGCGCACGGTGAGATTTACGTGTTAAGGGGAGAAATAGGAACAGGGTTGGGTGTTATGTTCGGGGTTAGGGTTATCTGTTAAAGGTATTGTTTATGCTTAGCGCACGGGCCCTGTCTGCATTAGGTGGGCCGGGGGAATTTAGGGGGCTGGGATTATACCCGGGAACCCACTCTATCATACTCTGGGTGTCGGCCCGTGGGTTTCATGCAGGACACAGTGGTAGAGCCTCCTTTCACGCATGGCATGGGAGGATTGCAGGCTTTCTAAACTCTAAGAAAGCAAGAAGTCTGAGAATTAGATTTAGGGTTAGGATTCTTGTTAGGGTTAAGGATGAAGTTTAGTGTTAGGGTGAGGGCTTAGGGTTAGGGATTAGGGTTAGGGTTAAAGGTTACTCTTAGGTTTAACGGTTACTCTCTGGTTTAGGGTTGAGGTTTACGGTTAGGGTTAAGATGAGGGGTTAGGGTTTGGTACAGGGTTAGGGTTAAGTGTTAGGTTTAGGGTTGAAGATTAGGATTAGGGTTAGGATTAAAGGTTAGCGTGAGAGTTAACGCTTAGGGTTAAGGTTAAGAGTTAGGGTTTAGGGTTAGGGTTAGGGTTAGGGTTAGTTTTAGGGTTAGAGTTATGTGCTATGATTTGTGTTAGAGGTTAGGGTTAGGTTTACTGGTCACGGTGAGGGTTACGTTTAGGGGTTAGCATTAGGGTTAGTGTTAAGGGATAGGACTAGGGTTAAGTGTTGGGCTTAGGGTTAGGGTTTAGTGTTAGGGTTAGCATTAAGGATTAGGGGTAGAGTCAGGGTTAAATGCTTGGGTGCGGGTAATGGTTAGGGTCAAAGTTAAGGTTCACGGAAAGGGTTAGTGTTAAGGGTTACAGGTAGGTTTACGGTTCAGGGTTACAGTTAGCATTAAGGCTTAAGGTTAGGATTAGGCGGTAGGTTAGATTTAGGGTAAGATCTAGGCGTTAGGGTAAGGGCTAGCGTTAGGGTTAAGAGATAGGGTTAGGTTTAATGCTTAGGATTAGGGTTAGGGTTTGGGGTGAAAGTAAGTGTTAGGGGTTAGGTTTAAGGATCAAAGGTTAGGGTTATTTTTAGCTGTAGTGTTAGGGTTAGGGATAAGGAATCCCATTAGCATTAAGGGTCTTCCTTACTGTAGGGTTAAGGGTTAGGCTTAGAGTTAAAGGTTAAGGTTAGGGTCAGTGTTAAGATATACGGTGAGGGTTAACGGTTAGGGTAAAGGTTAAGCGTTAGGGTTAGGGATTAGTGATTAGGGTTTTTGGTTAGTGTTAGGGTTAGCGGTTAGGAGTAAGTGTTTTATGAAGGGGTATGGTTAGAATTAGGATTGGGGTTAGAGTTAGGATGAGGTATAGGGGTTAGGTTTAGGGGTTAGTTTTAGGGTAAAAGGATAGGATTAGAGATACGGGTTGGGCTTTGGTTTAGGGTTAAGGTTTACTGCTAGGGTTACGGATAGGGTTCAGGGTTAGCTTTAGGGGTTCTCGTTAGGGTTAGGTGTTAGGTTAGTGTCAGGGTTAGGTCCAGTCGTGAGGGTAAGGTTTAGGGATAGCTTTAAGAGCTAGGGTTAGGTTTAATGGTTAGGATTAGGATTAGGGGTTAGGGTTAGGGTAAGGCTTAGGGGTTAGGGTCAAGGGTTAGGGTCAAAGGTTAGGGATTTTGTTAGGCATAGCGTTGGGGTTAGAAGTAAGGGTTACTGTCAGTGTTAGGGTTGTAGGTAGGGTTACGGTTAGGGTTAGCGGTTTAGAATTAGGGTCAGGGATTAGGTGTCACAGTGATGACTAGGATATAAGGTTAGAATTATGGGATAGGGGTTGTTCTCAGGAAATGGGTTATGCATTAACGTTAGGATAAGAGGTTAAAGTTAGGCGCACGGTGAGGTTTACGTGTTAAGGGGAGAAATAGGAACAGGGTTGGGTGTTATGTTCAGGGTTAGGGTTATCTGTTAAAGGTATTGTTTATGCTTAGCGCACGGGCCCTGTCTGCATTAGGCGGGCGGGGGGAGTTTAGGGGGCTGGGATTGTACCCGGGAACCCACTCTATCATACTCTGGGTATGGGCCCGTGGGTTCCATGCAAGACACAGTGGTAGAGCCTCCTTTCACCCAAGCATGGGAGGATGGCAGGCTTTTTAAACTCTAAGAAAGTAAGAAGTGTGAGAATGAGATTTAGGGTTGGATTATGGTTAGGGTTAAGGATGAAGTTTAGTGTTAGGGTGAGGGCTTAGGGTTAGGGATTAGGGTTAGGGTTAAAGGTTACTCTTAGGTTTAACGGTTACACTTTGGTTTAGGGTTGAGGTTTACGGTTAGGGTTAAGATGAGGGGTTAGGTTTTGGTACAGGGTTAGGGTTAAGTGTTAGGTTTAGTATTGAATATTAGGATTAGAGTTAGGATTAAAGGTTAGCGTGAGAGTTAACGCTTAGGGTTAAGGTTAAGAGTTAGGGTTTAGGGTTAGTGTTAGTTTTAGGGTTAGAGTTATGTGCTATGGTTTCTGTTAGAGGTTAGGTTTAGGTTTACTGGTGACGGTTAGGGTTACGTTTAGGGTTTAGCATTAGGGTTAGGGTTAAGGCATAGGATTAGGGTTAAGTGTTGGGCTTAGGGTTAGGGTTTAGTTTTAGGGTTATCATTAAGGCCTAGGGGTAGGGTCAGGGTTAAATGCTTGGGTGCGGGTAATGGTTAGGGTCAGGGTTAAGGTTCACGGATAGGGTTAGTGTTAAGGGTTACGGGTAGGTTTAGGGTTCAGGGTTAGAGTTAGCATTAGGGCTTAAGGTTAGGATTAGGCGGTAGGTTAGATTTAGGGTTAGATCTAGGCCTTAGGGTAAGGGCTAGCGTTCCGGTTAAGAGATAGGGTTAGGTTTAATGCTTAGGATTAGGGTTAGGGTTTGGGGTGAAAGTAAGTGTTAGGGGTTAGGTTTAAGGATCAAAGGTTAGGGTTATTTTTAGCTGTAGTGTTAGGGTTAGGGATAAGGGATCCCATTAGCATTAAGGGTCTTCCTTACTGTAGGGTTAAGGGTTAGGCTTACAGTTAAAGGTTAAGGTTAGGGTCAGTGTTAAGATTTAGGGTGAGGGTTAATGGTTAGGGTAAAGGTTAAGCGTTAGGGTTAGGGATTAGTGATTAGGGTTTTTGGTTAGTGTTAGGGTTAGCGGTTAGGAGTTAGTGTTTTATGAAGGGGTATGGTTAGAATTAGGATTGGGGTTAGAGTTAGGGTGAGGTATAGGGGTTAGGTTTAGTGGTTAGTTTTAGGGTAAAAGGATAGGATTAGGGTTACGGGTTGGGCTTAGGTTTAGGGTTAAAGTTTACTGCTAGGGTTAGGGATAGGGTTCAGGGTTAGCTTTAGGGGTTCTGGTTAGGGTTAGGTGTTAGGTTAGTGTCAGGGTTAGGTCCAGTCGTGAGGGTAAGGTTTAGGGTTAGATTTAAGAGCTAGGGTTAGGTTTAATGGTTAGGATTAGGATTAGGGTTAAGGGTTAGGGTAAGGCTTAGGGGTTAGGGTGAAGGGTTAGGGTCAAGGGTTAGGGTTTTTGTGAGGCATAGCGTTGGGGTTAGAAGTAAGGTTTACTGTCAGTGTTAGGGTTGTAGGTAGGGTTACGGTTAGGGTTAGCGGTTTAGAATTAGGGTTAGGGATTAGGTGTCACAGTGATGACTAGGAGATAGGGTTAGAATTATGGGATAGGGGTTGTTCTCAGGAAATGGGTTATTCATTAACGTTAGGATGAGAGGTTAAAGTTAGGCGCACGGTGAGGTTTACGTGTTAAGGGGAGAAATAGGAACAGGGTTGGGTGTTATGTTCAGGGTTAGGGTTATCTGTTAAAGGTATTGTTTATGCTTTGCGCACGGGCCCTGTCTGCATTAGGCGGGCGGGGGGAGTTTAGGGGGCTGGGATTGTACCCGGGAACCCACTCTATCATACTCTGGGTATGGGCCCGTGGGTTTCATGCAGGACACAGTGGTAGAGCCTCCTTTCACGCATGGCATGGGAGGATTGCAGGCTTTCTAAACTCTAAGAGAGCAAGAAGTCTGAGAATTAGATTTAGGGTAAGGATTATGGTTAGGGTTAAGGATGAAGTTTAGTGTTAGGGTGAGGGCTTAGGGTTAGGGATTAGGGTTAGGGTTAAAGGTTACTCTTAGGTTTAACGGTTACACTTTGGTTTAGGGTTGAGGTTTACGGTTAGGGTTAAGATGAGGGGTTAGGGTTTGGTACAGGGTTAGGGTTAAGTGTTAGGTTTAGGGTTGAAGATTAGGATTAGGGTTAGGATTAAAGGTTAGCGTGAGAGTTAACGCTTAGGGTTAAGGTTAAGAGTTAGGTTTAGGGTTAGGGTTAGTTTTACGGTTAGAGTTATGTGCTATGGTTTGTGTTAGAGGTTAGGGTTAGGTTTACTGGTCACGGTTAGGGTTACGTTTAGGGGGTAGCATTAGGGTTAGGGTTAGGGTTAGGGTTAAGGGATAGGATTAGGGTTAAGTGTTGGGCTTAGGGTTAGGGTTTAGTGTTAGGGTTAGCATTAAGGATTAGGGTTAGGGTCAGGGTTAAATGCTTGGGTGCGGGTAATGGTTAGGGTCAGGGTTAAGGTTCACGGATAGGGTTAGTGTTAAGGGTTACGGGTAGGTTTAGGGTTCACGGTTAGTGTTAGAATTAGGGCTTAAGGTTAGGATTAGGCGGTAGGTTCAATTTAGGGTTAGATCTAGGCGTTAGGGTAAGGGCTAGCGTTAGGGTTAAGAGATAGGGTTAGGTTTAATGCTTGGGATTAGGGTTAGGGTTTGGGGTTAAAGTAAGTGTTAGGGGTTAGGTTTAAGGATCCAAGGTTAGGGTTATTTTTAGCTGTAGTGTTAGGGTTAGGGATAAGGGATACCATTAGCAGTAAGGGTCTTCCTTACTGTAGGGTTAAGGGTTAGGCTTAGAGTTAAAGGTTAAGGTTAGGGTCAGTGTTAAGATGTAGGGTGAGGGTTAATGGTTAGGGTAAAGGTTAAGCGTTAGGGTTATGGATTAGTGATTAGGGTTTTTGGTTAGTGTTAGGGTTAGCGGTTAGGAGTTAGTGTTTTATGAAGGGGTATGGTTAGAATTAGGATTGGGGTTAGAGTTAGGGTGAGGTATAGGGGTTAGGTTTAGGGGTTAGTTTTAGGGTAAAAGGATAGGATTAGGGTTACGGGTTGGGCTTAGGTTTAGGGTTAAAGTTTACTGCTAGGGTTAGGGATAGGGTTCAGGGTTAGCTTTAGGGGTTCTGGTTAGGGTTAGGTGTTAGGTTAGTGTCAGGGTTAGGTCTAGTCGTGAGGGTAAGGTTTAGGGTTAGCTTTAAGAGCTAGGGTTAGGTTTAATGGTTAGGATTAGGATTAGGGTTAAGGGTTAGGGTAAGGCTTAGGGGTTAGGGTGAAGGGTTAGTGTCAAGGGTTAGGGTTTTTGTTAGGCATAGCGTTGGGGTTAGAAGTAAGGGTTACTGTCAGTGTTAGGGTTGTAGGTAGGGTTACGGTTAGGGTTAGCGGTTTAGAATTAGGGTTAGGGATTATGTGTCACAGTGATGACTAGGAGATAGGGTTAGGATTATGGGATAGGGGTTGTTCTCAGGAAATGGGTTACGCATTAACGTTAGGATAAGAGGTTAAAGTTAGGCGCACGGTGAGGTTTACGTGTTAAGGGGAGAAATAGGAACAGGGTTGGGTGTTATGTTCAGGGTTAGGGTTATCTTTTAAAGGTATTGTTTATGCTTAGCGCACGGGCCCTGTCTGCATTGGGCGGGCGGGGGGAGTTTAGGGGGCTGGGATTGTACCCGGGAACCCACTCTATCATACTCTGGGTATGGGCCCGTGCGTTTCATGCAGGACGCAGTGGTAGAGCCTCCTTTCACGCATGGCATGGGAGGATTGCAGGCTTTCTACACTCTAAGAAAGCAAGAAGTCTGAGAATTAGATTTAGGGTTAGGATTCTGGTTAGGGTTAAGGATGAAGTTTAGTGTTAGGGTCAGGGCTTAGGGTTAGGGA